>NC_068355.1:196113378-196256417 GCF_020536995.1 Dreissena polymorpha | reverse complement strand
AATACCTAAGACTCGAAAACAATTTGGACATTTTTGTTTGCTTTCATTACAGGAAGCCCTCTGTTCAAGCACATCGTCTGACAAACCAGTTGAGTGTACTAATAATGGTCGGTTTACTACTGGCATATGTGTGTACACACCTACCTTGGTCACAGTTGTTTCCCTGCCAGCCGGGTGAACATGTGCACACATGTTTAATAATCGTATTATGGTATTTCAATTGATATCTCATTTGCTTGAAAACAGTACACCGGTATATTTTCATCTACAATAAATATTATTTTCGTAGAATGTGCTTTATACAACAATATAATTTGTATCTGATGGTTAGGATCAATGCGATACGTTACTATGCAAATGCTTTATTGAAATTGATTTAATCAGACACTTGTTTAATACTTAAGTGCTGCTCAAGTTGGTTTGGTTATATTATGTGTACATATTCATTATCAAATTTGGATAAGATATAGGTTTACGAAGCAAGTTTTAAGAGGGCTATCTTGATTCTGGCTGCCACTTGGACGCCATCTTCCTTATGTTTAAAATATAGTTTTCATTCCGTAATGCATTTATGCTAAGTTATGATATATCAAAATTAGATTATAAGATATTTCTATACGTAAAACCGAATACGCAATGACTATTTTAACAAATATATTGAAATGGAATATGAAATACCATTATCAAGGCCATTTATTAGCAATAACAATATAAGGTAAATATAATAAATATATTATGAATATAAATAATAAAACTGGTAGGTTTATTTTCAACTGATTTATAGCCATACCCTGATCACAGTTGTTGCCTTGCCAGCCCGGTGAGCATACACAAGAGTAGGCGTTCTGAATATTAATGCACGTTGCGCCGTTTCTTACACGGAGCTGGGTCGCATTCGTTGATATCTGAAAGATATACACAACATACATACAATTCTCATATACTCAGCGTGGTTACATTATATGTTCAGAAATAACCGGTTTTTGAGACTATGAGAAGATGTTCATACCTTCGCCTTGTAAGCGTTAAATTAACATAGCAACAAAAACACCGCCTACAAGCGTAATGGCTTTCACATACCTAAGGCAGACTCGAATACAAATTTGGACATTTTTGTTTGCATTCATTACAGGAAGCTCTGTTCAAGCACACGTCTGACAAACCAGTTGAGTGTACTAATAATGGTCGGTTTACTGGTATATGTGTGTACACACCTACATTGGTCACAGTTGTTTTCCCTGCCGGCCGCGTGAACATGTTGCACAAATGTTAAATAATACGTATTATGGTATTTTAATTCATATCGCATTTGCTTCAAAACAGTACACCCGGTACATTTTCATCTAAAATAAATATTATTTTCGTATAATGTGCTTATACAACAATATAATTTGTATCTGATGGTTAGGATCAGTGCGAAACGTTACTCTGCAAATGCTATATTGAAATTGATTAATCAGACACTTGTTAATACTTAAGTGCTGCTCAAGTTGGTTTGGTTGTATTATGTATACATATTCATTATCAAAATTTGGATAGATATAGGTTTTACGAAGCAAGTTTTCAGGAGCTATCTTGAGTCTGGCTGCCACTTTGGACGCCATCTTCCTTATGTTTAAAAATATAGTTTTCAATCCGTGATGCATTTATGCTAAGTATGAGTATATCAAAATTAGATTATAAGATATTTCTATACGTAAAACCGAATACGCAATGACTATTTTTAACAAATATATTGAAATGTAATATGAAAATACCATTATCAACGCCATTATTAGAAATAACAATATATAATAAATATAAATAAATAAATTATAAACCAGTTGAGTGTACTAATAATGGTCGGTTTACTGGTATGTGTGTGTACACACCTACCTTGGACACAGTTGTTTTCCCAGCCAGCCGGGTGAACATGTGCACGAATACTCGTTCTGAAGTTTGTTGCATGTCGCACCGTACTTACACGGGTTTGGGGCACATTCTTCTGCTTGGTGGGCATGAACGTTAACGTTCCAAAAGTATATGAAAACAATGCAAGAATTTCCAATAGTTAAATAAATATGTACAATTATACCCTACCTTGGTCACAGTTATTCCCCTTCCAGCCAGTTACACACGTGCATGAGTAAGCATACCGAAGATTGGTGCACATGGCACCGTTTTTACACGGGTCGGGCGCGCATTCGTTGAAATCTGAAATAACGTGTACATATCATTATGTTTATTCGACGATTACGCATATATTGCAGTTAACATTTTGGACCAAGCGCGTGAATATTAAATTTAGCAACAAAACCCAGTGTTCCTTTTGAGCATGTGCAACTGCGGGATAGAGTTACTTTTAGCGAACAACTGCATTTGAAGTTACTGTACTATATTTACCAACATGTCAAGACAATTATTTAACCAATTTATAAAGTTGTAAAATGGGAATAACGTTCGTTACGCAATTGATGTGTATGGAATAATGTAATAAGCATTAAAAAGCCACTCGTTTACAGGCTGAGTATGAACAAGCTTTGTGACATTTAGCCACCTGAAACCGATCAAAGGGGATAGAAACACGTATGATCATTTGCAAGTGCTTTTGAGTATGTACACGAGTACGTCTTCTGGAGATTAGTGCACGTAGCGCCGTACTTACACGGGACAGATGCGCATCCGTTGCTATCTAAACGATAAACACCACATATTTCAATGGCTCGAATAATCAGAATGGTGACATTATTGGTTCAAAACAAACCGTATTGACATAGATGAAGCGATGTGTATACATTCGCCTTGTTAGCGTTAAATTGAACGAACCAGCAACAACACATTGCTAATCTTGCAGAATACATCATATACCCGGACTTAGGGTATATAGAAAATAGTATATGTTAAATGGATATTTAGTTGGAAACATAACTCCAATCAAGAATCTGAGTGATGCCGGTCTGGTATCATTGAGAGTCCTGAGATTTCAAAGATGGCGTTTAAGATCGACGCCGCTAACTTTTATTAGCTGTGCTGCTATATAGTTATGACTTTATCACTGTCCAATAGACGGAGATATGCATAACTAAATTGACAACTTTTAGTCAGAAATACGACAAAAAAAACCATAGGAAATGTATTCTTCAAAGAAGTGTTTGCCTGATACATGGCACCATAAGTGGCGAGGTCAGGTAGAAAATCCAATGTCTCAAGCGTGTACAAACTTAAAAGTGGGGTTACCACAAATTAATATTATACTAGTAATCACTGAGAACAAACACCATATGATCTCTCTGATATAGAAAATTTATGCATGAATAAAGAACTTCACATATTGTGCACTCAAACACACAAGTTAGTCGTTACAGGAGATCTTGAAACTGAAACATATAAAATTATAACTAGTAGTCTAACTGACTTAAACACAACCAATAAGTAAGCTGACATTATCATGATAAAGCAAATGGTTGATTCTGTAGACAGAGACCACATTTGCATTATAGTGGTAGCTGATTAAACAGTCGTTTTTGTTGTGTTGTCTTATTTCGATGTTGTTCTGAAACTCTCATAATTGATTAACATGGAATGACCAGTTAGGGAGAGAGTGGTATTTAGTTAAATTAGTTAAAATTAGTTAAAAGCACTGACTTGATCTCTGCCCAGAGTAACTCCGTACGAGACACTTTGTCTTATCATTTTGGTATCGGTAATGGTTAAACTACTTAAATGCTGAACGCAAACAACTCATAACAGTCTATTTAGAGATATGACAGCTAGTATATAGGACATTGTACAAGAAATAGACCAGATTTATCTCAGCATAGTAAAGAAAGCCTGATAAAGAGGATGTATTTATTACAAACAAAACGCATGTTAAGCCATGGAAGGCAAGTAGGTTAAACGTATGCAATCGCTAGCAAACCGACCTGGGATGCATATTATGAACATGTTACATGTTCCCATATACAGGCGTCTATATAGAAAAACGCAATAGATGCAGACCAACCGGATCTGAATGCATGTGTCTACTTTTGGCGAAAGGACGAGGCATCACACTGTTTTGTTTCCATTGCATTAGCATCAAATTTTGCTCTAATTGCAAACAATTTGCTAAACATAATAACATCTAAGTGAAAAGAGATAGCCCATGCTCAACACTTAGTCGCTCATGCTATAAAGAGTGACTACTTAGGGCTATTTGTCAAAAGTTTCAGGTTGACATAATTTGTATTGTATTGTCAAGATAAGGGCGATATGTTCATGCTATACTGAACTCTACACATTGTATCTAATAATTCATTTAACGAGACACTTATTAAACACGTAATGCTACTTAATTTGTATTATTTGTACTAATTCATTATTTGTGTGCAACATTTTAGTATCATCTTGGTTTCAGCAACAAGTTTTAAGCCAACATATTGATTATGGCAGCCATCTTGAACGCCATGTTCATACTTTTTAAAATATAACATAAGTTTGCATTCATTTATTTATGATTAACATGTATCAAAATGACATTATGATACATAACATTTTGCTGTTCGTTACGTTAAACAAAATAAGAATGAAAATGGCAGGCATATAGGGCGCAATCTAGAATTCATGAAGACCCTCAATGATAATAGACCGGTATCATTTGGATTGTTCATCAAAAACATGTTCCCTAACGAAACACACATACACATGTACCTTACACTGCAATGCTGGTCTATTAAAAAAAAAACAATTTTCTGCCGGAGTGTATTATATATTATAATGTATAATAATATTGTGTCATACATGTTAAAAATGTCTTCGCACTTTTTGTATTAATTTAAATTATGTTTAAATGCTTAATTAAATTAGTGTAATAGGAAGTTGCAATAATTTAACTCCCAGCTATTGATCCTCCGGATCCTGGGAGTTTCAACTGGTTTCACGATTTACCATAGCAATTTTACCGTCTAGATTCCGGGCGCTGATTTATTGGTAAAATTAGCAACATAAACTATTTTCTGGCATGAATTAACACAAATATATCGTCAATATCTATAATGAGCAAATTAAGATAGCTTACATGATATGGTGTGCTCGCAGAAGAAAGATTTTAATCAAAGTTTCAAACACTTCAACCGTAAATGTAAATGTCAACTTGTGAAATAGTTTTTATTAACCAAAAGAAAAATTAAAGGAACGCACGCGGTGTGTTTATAACATTTACCAATAAACGGTTTACTTTATTTACTTATGTTTTTCTCCGAACATACAATTCATGTTTATAAGAAAGTTTATTTTCAAATATCAAATATTTGTTTTAAATGGACAGGAATTTTATATAAAATTTGTTCAAATTTAAATTAATACTTATGTTAATTGTATATGAATAGCGGTCAGACAACATACTTTTAGAAGAAACAAGAGGAACGATGACCCTTAGATCTGCCGTAAGGGAATTTTAAAACAACATCTACAGCAGCAACATGTATTAGCTCTAAAGCATACAATAGCTTTTAGCCATATACAAAATAGAAAATAACAAAAGTGTTATGCATGGATTATAAGAATTATGATTTCCCCTGACGATTTTAGCCCAGCGAGCTAAAATGCGTGCACTTGAATTTCTCACACGCGTTTGCTGTCTGCATTCAGCAAATGTTCAATCAACACATGCACGGTCTTATCAGCGGCGTGTGAATAAGGGGCTTAGATAACACGTATGAACGATTAACGGGTCGTTCATCGGGATCGATAAAGGTGTTTGTCCTCTAATAATGGCCGATAATGGTCTATTATTACCGGTACATGTAAGAGCATTTAAAGATATGCTCATTGTTTTTGTTTAATTTATTTTAATTAGTTAAAACCTATTTATTGTAGCTCGATTGTATCGAAAGCCGTATCCTTATATAAACGCTCTCTATTCCGTTTCCTGGGACTAGAACCAGTGCTTGGTGTCTTTTTGGGGAGATTAAAGGAACGCTCCCAGTGGATTCGAACCCGTGACCTCCCGATCGCTAGGCGGACACCATTTCCACTACGCCACAGCGATCTTTTAAATATTTTAATTGTTTACGACTATTGCAGAAAATAAAAAAGTATAAAGAACTTGCTTCAAAAATAAACTGTAACTGATGTGTGTTGCGGTTGTACGTAATTTAGGTTATCAATACAATTAATTGGAATCAAACGTCTTATTTGATTGATCTCGACCATTTAAAGTAACATTACTACTAAAAATCAAAGAACAATTCATACAATTGTTTGTAAAATAAACTTAATAAATTCAAAATCAGTGTTCTTTATGGCAATTGGTAAAATTTCAACGCCAGATGTGGACTGGTAAAATAGATGTTTGTAGATGCAAAATGCTCCTTTTCATTATTGTTTTGCATATTTACTCATACGACATATGGACACTAAAATGGTGTTCGTGTGTCGTATGAATAGATATATTCGCGGGAATTAATTGTGGCTACAAATAAATAAACACGAGCATTTTGTATCTACAAAAATCTATGTAATCATATCACATCTAGCGTTAAAATTTTGGATATTGCTATAAGGAACACTGATTGTTAAGGTGTTAACTTTATTTTATGAAATACTTAACAAAATGTTCGTTGATTTTGAGCGTTATAGAAACTTAACAATTTGTTCACATTATTTTCTTGACGGCGACTATAGCTTAACAGTACCAATATTTAATATATTCAGATCCAATAGATATACAGTTGTTTTCATATTTACGAAATTCGCTATATACCTGCAACACATTTGTCTTTAGTCTTTGTGCATGACAGAATACAATCTAATAAACGACCAGTAGTTGGAAGAAAGATTTTCCATGGGTCACATAATGTTTTTCAATATTTTTTTTTGCTTTCTGTTTTTTTTTTGTTCTTTAATTTTATTATATATGACTTGAATGAAATTAACTGAGGACAAAAACATAAATATTAAAAGAAATGTTGTGATTTGGTAGCTCCAAAGTAGTGTGGATTTTGATTTAAAACATTTAAAAAGTTTAGAAAGAATTCGAAAACAACCGCCTGCCGCAGTGCCTGACCAAATTCCTGGGGAAATGCCAGTATAAATATATATATTAGTCGCTTGTTATTCTTGCATGTTTATCATTACATTTTAATCAGTGACAATAATCAAAAGAAAATCACTCCAAAACACCTATCACACCAACACATTCGCATTTTGCACAGCACCTCGAACAACACGGACAAAGATCACACTCACATACAAAACAATTCTTTAAAACACAACCTTCCCTACGCATAACACGCTTTCACCCATCTCTTTAGTCAACAAAGTATTAAATACAGAGAACCTCAAGCACTCAACTCTCTTAAACGTCTCTCATTCCATTGTCTCACACTAACGAACGACCATACGGATAGACAACTGCAAGGGACGGGTTCTATATACTTTTATTTTAATATGTATTTCAATATTTACACACATTATCAAAGCTTTACAATATGTACACTAAGAGACATACATCTATGCACTTTTATTTTGATATTTATTTCATAATCTCACACAGAGTATCAAGCTTTACAATATGTACATAAGTAGGCATACATCTATATACGTTTATGCTAATATTTATTTCATTCCGTTAATTAATTAAATACTAAATTGTATAGCATGAAAAAAGAAAATATTTATTAAGTATTCCATAATACAGCCTCATCTCTAGGCATGTAAGAACACCCGACACTACATCCATTTTTTCCGGATTTTCAGTTCAATTAGTATACAGCGCAATATCTGTTTCTACAATGCCGTATCTAAAAGCACGGACTCTACCACTTATCCGATCGCAGCGAGAATAATAATAAGAATGTGTCCTAATTCAAACTACACTGTTATATGCAATACAAGTTCAACTGCTACCATAAGACCAGATCGTCAGATACTACGGTATCAAAAACAATTTGTGCAGTGTAACCTTTTCTTTCGCTTTGCACTAATCGACAATTCACAACTTCCGCAATAAACGATTTTTTATCAAGTTTATGTTTTGAGCATTTCTCAACAAAATACACACAAACGGGTGTTGATGGTAACATTAATTGTGTTTGTTACGATGTATTAGGTTGATTGAACTAGATTTTTATGGACATATGTGAGACATTATTTTTTTACATTTAATTTGGTTTTATCAAGAAGAACTATGAGCTGTACGTATGTACTCATAAATGCTCAGAGCATTCAAGAAGAACTAGTGTAATAGGCAGTAATGGCAATGTTTCATACGCCGAAATTATCTCGTAAAATGATGTGAGTTTAAATTTATACTAAATTCAACATAAACATTTTTTTAAACTGAACGACAGTGAAAACAAATCATAACATACACGCATTTGTCTGCATGTCAATTACTTAATTGAGAGTTTTTGCATCCCTAAAATAATGATAACACTCAGTTGGTTGTGAAAAAAAAACACGAATTACTCACTATACGCATGTCAATATAAACCAGCGGCTTATGCATATATCACAGCATTAGAAACAACGCTGTTCACTATTAATCTATATATTTTCTCTTATTTGCATTTTATATATTTTATATACACAACAAGATAACGAAAGAGTTCATATCATTATATGACAAGGGAAACTAAAGTCCTAAGAAGATATTAAGACAGTTATGTTTTGTATATGGTTTAATATGGGGTTGATTATTAAACCCTGAGAAAGCAAATTTGAAAAAAAGTTTAGTTGTATTTCGATTTACAATATATTGGATGCAATCTCGGTAAATAAAACGGTCACGTTATATGAATGTGGACAGCTGAATATATAACATTATTATGTATCTTAAAATGATTTTATACTTTAAAGATATTTCGAAAACAAGCAAAAAAGGCTCAGGTCATTTTGACGTATTGGTAATTAAATCATGAACATGTAATGGAAAGGTTGATCTCTTTTAAATATCAAAGTAGAAAGTATGTGTAAATATGTGAGATTTGTGTCAGTTAGAACATATATTGACGTTCAAACTGACAACACAGAAAATGCATCTAAATATAATATAGTCATATTCATATATCTGTTGATAGTCAAACAGTTAAGAATCTGACACTTCAGGTCGAAGTACTCTTTATATCCAGATTAATTATCGGCGACACTTTGAAGTTGCTATTTTTTAACCAATCGATGGAGAGTTCTCTTAAAGTTGTGGTAAAATAACCATAATGTTCTCATGTGCCAAAAATATTTCACTGCAGTCTATGTCGAAGAATTCGATTAGCATGTGTTTTGTTTTCATTTCTATATGTACAGGTACATGTGTTTGGCAACCTTTACAACCAATATTTAATGATATTCTACACATGTATGTTGTGTGATTAATTATATGTCAAGAGTGAGGTTCAGCTACATGAAGCCTTAAAACCAATTTAAGTTCCGATGCTCTGATTTGACAATCCAAGATGTTGACCTTAGCTTTTGATCAGTTTTATGTTAGAGTTGTTCTGTATATATTTCTTGTATTTTTTTAACAATTGATTACTTGCCATAAATTTATGATTAACCCATGGCAAGAAGCATTATCCCGTTATATTTTTTTGCAATTGCAATATTATCAGTGCTGAACACAGCTAGACCTTAACAGAATGGCGCAGCACTCTGCCTACCTTGTGTCCCACTCTGCCTACCTTGACTCCCGTCTTAACCCTTTTAGTTTCTGACAGCATGCATAATTATGCAGCAAATTTAAATTGAAGAAATTCAAATTCAAATTAATGCTTACTATGATGACTCGCTTATTTAAAGTCCTAAACTATAAATCTCTGGATTGCACTTTCGAATCCCTGTCCAGCCAAAAAAAAAATATGTGATTATGTAAAGGAATATTTATTTATTTTCATTCATATGTTTGTCAACATCATTGGCTCAATTCCACGATTTTTCACTTGTTTCTATCCTTATCTGTCTTTGATTTATTCTAATTCATATTTGCGTTTATTAGTGTAAATATGTTTCTATGTACTTCGTTATGTTCATTTTTTTATATAATGTTCTGTCATTCAGCAAAAAAAGTATATCACTATGATGTTGCAATATTGAGTCTTTAATGTTTACATACATTTACAACATCTTCACACATTATAACACATACTCTTTTATTTCATTCAAACATTATGTTCATAGTATTTCAGTGGCGAATATGTTTTATTTTCCTATTAAAACTTATGTATTACTCATTCAATTATGAAAACCTAGTCATTACAATACTTATTGACAATAAAACATACAATTTCACCTCTTCTAGTTCTTCATTAGTAAATACAGTGAAATATATTATCTTCTTATCACTCACTACCTCCATTAAAATACATGATCGCTTAATTCGCCTCCTTTCACTGGTAGCAGACATCGCAACACCAACGCCGTATATCTTGTTAAAGCTATTTCTTGTTTCTATTGATTGCATATTTAATTCCTTATTATAATTATGTTAAATTTAACAGACTTACACAATCTGGTTTGTTAATGGATTAATATCTTCTAGAACCTATTATATCTGTCAATTCAAGTGAACAGTTTTGCTAGCGTTTTTGTAATCATGTGTAGGTCTGAACGGTTTGTTCTGCCTAGATTGTTGTCTAGCATGTTGTAACAACTGCAATATCTCTATTATAACAGTCGACACATAATTTATGTATTATCGGTAGGTTCGTATACATAGGTGTACTGTATGTAGTAAACACATGTCTTTCTTTTAAATATGTGCCAGTTGTGCTTTGCAAACAATAATAAATGAGGTATACTTATTGCAAATATTAAGAAGAAAAATCTGATCATTTATTTCTATATACTGTTGATAATGTTCTTGTATGTTTATACAAAACATAATTACTATCACTTTTTACTTTTCGCTCTGTATCTAAATCTTTTTGCTGTTGCTTTTTACAACGTTTTATATTTCTTTCATGTATTCCTATCAAGTGCAGTTACTTTCATACATACACTTACATATGCCTTTAATTAACCACATCTATCGGCATCTCAAGAAGCTATTCCTTTAATTATTACAAAACTTACAAATTATGTTGAATGACCGGCCTTTTTGCATAAGTCTTTACACTCTTATCTACGTTTTAATATTTTTTTCTATTGCATTGTTTACTTATTTCTTGTATTTATTTTAACCGTTACACTTTCAATCTTTTTCCTGTACATGGAACCAATAATTTGACCATTATGAGCCTTCCCAGAGTTTACTCTCTTCTCTTGTTTACTTTGTTTAGCATGACAGCTATTTACATGTTAATTTTGTTCCTGCTTCGTTTATCATGAGTAAAAGCCAGACAATCATAGCTGTCATGTCCAACTTGCGCATCAACTACTTCTTACCGCTAGCAATCACTTTATTTTATCTCGTCGCTATCTTTAAGATTCCCGTGTTTGTAAAATCTTGGCTGTTAATATGGATTCAACGTCCGAGTGCCATCTGTAAATACAGACCTATGTACGTATCAGTCCAATCAGTCAAAAAGTAAAGCAAAATAGCATGTTATTTTTTCGATTAAATACAGTCTTTGTGACAACACGTTGCCTATGGATACACTGTCTTCTACTGGTCATCTTCGGTGACATCCACCCAAACCCCGGGCCATCAGTAGTGTTTCCTCATCATCACGCATAGGGACACATTACTAGATATGTCCAAATTTCTCAATTCTTCTCACAATTTGTCGATAGTAAACTATAATGTGCAAAGTCTTCTTCGTAAGCTAGATCAGAGTCTATTAATAACGAACAAATATTCATACCATGAAATATTCATTCATATTCATTCAGGTTTAAGCCTACCTGTCCGTCGAGCTCAAAATTTACACGGCGGAGTTGCTGTATATGTCAAATATTGTATTAATTTTACTCGTAGACCAGATCTAGAGATAACTTATCTTGAAGCAATTTGGTAGGAGGTTCGACCTTATTCTATAATAAACGAATTTTAATCGGAACCTTTTTACAGAACAAGCAAATCAGATACCAATTAGTTCAGTAAAATTGAAGACTCAGTCTGGCTGGCAATAGATACTGGAATAAACAACATTATAGTTTTGAGCGACGTTAATGTAAACACCCAACAGGATCCAGTTAAACATAAAACAAATTTTCTTAAAATAAAATTCATTTTGATTTTTAAATACTTACCTGCAATCCTTAGATTTACCTTTTCAAGGTGGGTCAGCTCCTCAAGAATTTTTTAAGTGCCGGGAATCTGCCACCTCTCCACAGAAACAGATCAGGTTAAACATAGCACTATGTAATCTAACCAGAAATCAAGAATCGTAACTCATCTTCCTTTTCATACAATTATGAAAATAGTAAACGATGAGCGTGGTGGGAGGTGGGACTTACCGATAGCAGATAAGTATTTAATACTTGAAATGAATTTTATTTTAAGAAATTTTGTTAAAATGTCATAAGTACATTAGCTACTATCCCTAGCTGATTTTGTAGCTACGGCGGGACGGCTCGTTTATATTTTCCCATCACAGCAAAACCCGTAATCAGGTTTTTTCAGCCAGAGATAGTATGTCCTCATATAATCTTCGTTAGTACAGTATTGTACTTTAATTCCGGATTGAGCAAGTAAATTACGCCATGGAAGTTACTACAGTTTGAGCCACAACAAGAGGACCCAACATATATAATGTGTCTTGTTGACACTCAAGAGAACGAAGATAGAATGAGGAAAAGGTGGTCGCATTCCTCCAGAAGGCAGCTTGAAGCACTTCAGAAAGTGGAACATTATTAATATACGCCCACGAAGCAGAAAGAGCTCTTAATTCATGCGGTCTAATCTTAAACAGGGACCATTCCCTAGATGACAGAGAAGAATAAGCCTTCCTTATAGACGAGGCTACCCAACGAGAAATAGATGCTGAAGACACATACCCCCCACCCTTTTAACGGAATGAAAAGTCTCTTACGAGAACCTCGAATAGACTCTACTCTTTTAAGATAGTATTTTAAGGCCCTCACAGGGCAAAGAAGTCTACCATCATCTTCATGTCCACAAGTATTAGAAAGACTTGGAACTTTGAAGGGTTAGAAGCCATAGAGGGAATTTGATTTTAGCAAGGAATCCTGGCTGACATAACAACGTAACAGATCCATCTGAGGAATCAAAACGAAGATGACCATCCTCGATTGAAAGAGCATGAATTTCACTTCTACGTTTGGCTGAAGCCGTAGTAAAAAGAAACACGGTTTTCCAAGTTAGGAAATGTAACGAAGCTTGATCAAGAGGCTCATACGGAGCCTTAGTAAGAGAACCAAGAACACAAGCCAAATCCCATTTAGGAACAATTGTTCGAGAAACAGGACGTTTAGTTTAAACCTATTTATTTTAGCTCGATTGCATCGAAAGCCCTACGCTTATATAAACGCTCTCGAGTCCGTTTCATTGGCCTAGAACCAGTACTTGGTGTCTTTGGGGGAGATCTAAAGAACGCTCACACGGCGGGGATCGAACCCGTGACCTCCCGGTCGCTAGGCGGAAACCATATCCATTACACCACAGCGAACTTTTAACAGGACGTTTGAGTTCAATATCTCGAATCAGTTCCGAAATCGCTTGATAAGCACAGACTTGTGATGACTTACTAAAAGCCATTGTATGATAAATCATTGATCGTTATCCTTTGATGGAACTATGAGAAAGTTTCTTATCATGAAAAAGATAGATGCGAAAATCTTCTATGCGTCTAGAAGAGGAAGTGAGGGGATCAATTTTCCCTCGAATACGACAATAAGAGCATCTTCCAGAAAGCATCTTAGACAATTCGGGTGGACTTTCTCCTTGCAGAAGCAACGAGGGTTGAAGCCCTGACAGAAAATCGTTTCTTCTGCAGATATTGCCTGATAACGGCCAGACGTGTAAGCGGAACATTGCTCGATCCGCATGAAGTCTGCCTCTCTCTAAGATCTATTCTGTTAGGAAGTTTCCTGGGATAATCGTACATGAGACTGAGAAGATTGCTGAACCAAGATCTCCTGGGACACCAAGGGGCAATCAAGAGTATGCGACACGCACTCACCCTGATTTTGTCCAATATTTGGGAAATCAGAATGGGTGGGGGATAGGCGTAAGCGTCCAGTTGGTCCCAATCGAACGAAAGCGCGTCTACTGCCCACACTGCTGAACCGTAAACTGGACTCACATACAGTGGAAGTCGGTGGTTGTGTCTGGTCGCAAATAGGTCGACCAGAGGATAACCAAACATGAGAAAAATCAGATTGGTCACTTTTAGATGAAGTGTCCACTCCGATGGAACTGATGTTTGCGAGACAAGCCAACCGTCAGGGCGTTGAGGCGACCTGGAATATAATTGGCCAGAAGAAAAATATTTAGCGTCTTGCAAAGAACAAGTAATTCCCTGGTTTCCAGATACAGGGAGTGAGAATGTGTTCCCCCCTGTGCCTTGATGTAAGTGACAACTGATGTGTTGTCTGTTGACATCATCACACTAGAGTCTCGAAGATGTGACTGGAAATGAGATACAGCTAGAAAAACTGCACGCATTTCTAGAGTGTTGATATGTAGATGTGACTCCTGATGAGACCACAACCCTAAAACTATCAGACTGAGTGGTTCCAGATGAGCACCCCACCCTTCGTTGCTCGAGTCCGTCATTAAATATACAGACGGTTGCGGAGGAAGAAGGCGCACTCCTGCCAAGAGATTTTCCTCGTCTAGCCACCACTGAAGATGAGGTGTTAACTCCGGAAGAATTGGAATCTGCGACAACATATTCTCCGGAGACCATTTCCAACAAGCTGAGAGCGGTTATGCTGAAGAGGACGAAGGAACAGACGTCCTAAATACACAAAGTCTGCTGCTGAGCACAATATACAGTTGAGAGAGAGGAATTATTGAACTGTCATATGAGATTGGGACAAGGTCTGATATGCGTTGACGTGAAACTCTGAACCGATTGATGTGGGTCAAGAAATTCATTCCCACTAAAGTGAATACTTAAGAAGGAATGAGGTCTGATTCGTCTGCATTCAGAAGTAGCCCTAAGGATAGGTGTTCCTTCCAAGAGAATTCTCGGTGGTTCAGAAGCAATTGACGATTGAGCTGGTGTAAAAGCCAGTCGTCGAAATATTGAAGAAGAATACCATGAACTCGGATATGTGCTTCGACTGCGGCCATAGGCTTGGTAAAGACTAGTGGAGCCGTTGCCAACCCAAATGGCATCGCTCGGTACTGGTAGACCTGGCCTCAAAAGGCGAAGCGCAGGTACTTCCGGTAGTTTGGAGGTATAGGAACATGGAAGTACGCATCTTCCAAATTCAAGGACATCCACCAGTGCAGGGGTTTGATGGAGTCCCGTATGAAGGACGGAGTCTCAATTTTGAAAATTGGTTTGAGTAGATACATGTTGAATACTTTTAAGTCTATTACTGGTCTCCAGGAACCATTTTTCTTTTGAACAAGAAAAAGACGACTGGAAAATCCTGGAAAATAAGGATTTAGAACCCTTTCTACCGCCTGTTTTTCCAAGAGACCGAGAATGGACTCTTCAATGTGAGGATGCGGAAATACCAGCTCTATGGGGACGCCGAAGTGGAGGTCTGCTTTCGAATTGAAAATTCAGGCCTTTTGTAACAAGAGAATGAACCCATGCGTCCGAAGGTTTTCGAAGCCATCTATTTGAAAAATGTAGAAGTCTGGCTCCCACTGGTATTTCCGGCATCGGCGGAGATGGCGGTAGAAAGGGTTGTCCCCAAGGGCTGATAATAAGGAGCACGCCCCTGCCGGAAAGAAGTTTGGCATTCCTTTTATCCAGCTGAGGTTTGCTCTTTTAACCAGAGTTATTAACAGACGAACTCTGAGAAAAGGTAGGTATGTTATTTGAAAACGGTCTATTAGAAACTAACGTTGATATTAAGAAAGCTTTTTAGAGAAAAGATTATTCCGTTTATCCTTCTTAACTATTGGAACTGCCGGTGGTCTAGAAGCTGGACGCTTAAAGACCCCTTGGCGTTGACCAGAGTTATTTCTTGCTAAAGAAGCATGAAGTTGATCTTCTTTATCCGCTGTGAGTGCTTTTTGTATCTTTCCACCGAAAAGAAAACCTGATGAGAGAGGTGCTGCTCTGAGAGAATTCATACCTGGATCTAATAGAACATCTTTAGGTAAAGATGAAATGATAAGATCTCTACGAATCCTTAACATCTCAGATATTGAATAAGCAGCATTATGTGAAAGGCACAATGTCGTTCGTGATAGATGGATGGATCAATAAATCCCGAAGTTCTTCCGGAACAGTGTCTGACGAATCACAAACCAAGCGCAAAATAGTCGCAAACATTAAGTCTACCTTGTTAGATAAACCTAAAGCTCTCCGCTCTCTTCCTTCCCATTCTTCTTAGATAGAATAAGGAACAGAAACCGAAGTTGACGAACTAGGCATAGTAAGCGAAAGCATATTAATGTCTGAATCCTGAACCGATCATTTTGAGACAAAATGCAAACCGAAAGTCGGATCGGGCACAGGATGCTAATAGCTTCGAGCACATTCCTGAAGTTTAGGCTCAGAGAAATCCTTAGGTACCTTCCATAGTTCTCCTTGTTTAGGAATCGTTTTTTTAACTGATTCCAACGATTGAAACACAGATAAAACAGAACAACCAATCGGAAGGTGTGTATCAACGCGGGAACTCACCTTAGTAACCCTGTAAGGATCAAATGTCCAAACTACTTGCTCAGTGACCGAGATCGTTGAATTAGTAGACACCTCCACAGGTCGTGAACTATACTCTTCGCCAAGAGTCTGGAACATCAGTTCATAGATCTGATTAATTGATGCTAAATATTGATCAGTATCAATGTCTGCATCTGAATCAGGATCACTCTCAACAACACCAGCGGTGTGCAAAGAATCCGTGGAAACAGAGTTAGGGATGATAGTTAGATTATCCTGCACTTAATTGTGATTCTCTGGTAAAGACGAATGAACATCCGCAAAGTCGACACTCTGATAATTAAAACCGGGAGTCGACGGAAGATTATCAGAAGTGATAGGTACAAAAATGTCCAAAGGAATCTTGAACCCATAATGTGTCACGAATGGACGGAGTGGAAACCCGCGGTGCAGACAAAGCAGCCGTAGTGGTGAGATGAACACCAAAGCTGAATGGCTGTGAAGTAGGACCAGTCGCTGCAACATGTGTTGATGTCAAACTGAAAACTGGTGCATAAGGTATGGAGTCATTACAATCCAAAATAGGATAGTAATGTGAACGATCATGAAAATACCACGGTAAAGCTTGTCTGCGACCATAATCCCTGCAATGCCGAGATCTAGATCGGCTGCAACGGGAATGACGTCTCCTAGAGTATCGTTTCCGTGCGGATCGAGATGATCGGTAATGCTCATAACGACGCCGGGAATGATGACTGCTCGATGCATAAGAGCGTGTCCGACGTCTACCCCTAGTGTCGGTACTAGTCGACGACGATGATGCATTTGACAACGACGAGGTAGAATAGTCCGATGACCAAGAGCGACGTCTGTTTCTGATCGTTGACCGATGACCGTCAACTGTTGACCGGTCAATGATCGGTGCATGTTGACCGGTGACCGGTACCCGGTGACCGGACCGGTCCCTGTTGACCGGTGACCGGTGCCATGGACCGGTGACAGGACCGGCCCCCGGTGACCGGTAGCATTGACCGGTGACCGGTGACCGGACCGGTCCCCGGTGACCGATGACCGTTGACCGGTAGCATTGACCGGTGACCGGTGACCAGACCGGTCATCAGTGATAGACCGTTGACCGGTGCCATGGACCGTTGACCGATGACCGTACCGGTCCCCCAGTGACCGGATCCCGGGACCGGTGACCGATGACCGAACCGGTCATCTTATGACAAGTTTTGTTACCGGATGATGACCGTATGGCGGCTGCCAGTTGGTCTGGCATTGATCGATGTCCTTGACCAATGCAATCGGGCAAAGACCGGCTGACGGTTGTCGCCATATGGTCTGATGTTGATCGACTTTCTAAGGAACTTATTGTAGTGCGATCTCCATCTTGCCCTGCAGCCGGTGACTGATGCTGCAATTTCTCATCCGTAGTCTGTAAAGTCACCGGGAATTTCTCATCTGATGAAGGTTCATCTGCCCGTTTTCTGCTCAGAAACGTACTTCGACGGATTGCTTTCTGCCACGTCGCATCGTCCCACAAACTGCAAACAGAGCAATTATGATCAACAGTACAAAGAGTACACGACAAACAAGTATTGTGGGTATCCCACGAAGCCTTTATGTTACCACATGAACCTCTTATTTGTAAATTTATTCTTATATCTGAAAATAGAAAAAAGAAAATTTTCTACGAAAGAGAACAGTGTTCAATGAACAAATGAGATGAAATAAACAGTTAAACAACGTATATACACTGTACAATATAGTCTATAACTTGTTGACAAAAATCACGAAATGCACGTGCTCAATTCATGAGCATATGTAAAAACCAGGCAAAGTCTGAAAATCAATTAATTCTAAACAAAATAATACGAGAAAAGATTTCTGAATAGAGCAGAAATGATAAATTATGCAATGCATCCATTTCAAATCCAAACAACCACGCAAAATTGAATAAAAAGACCAAATTTTAAAGCTGCATGGCGTTCTCTAGACAAGGAAGATGAGTTACGAATCTAGATTTCCGGTTAGGTTACATTGTACTATGTTAAACCCGATCTGTTTCGGAGAAGAGGTATCTGATTCCCGGCACTTGAAAATTTCTGGAGGAGCTGACCCACCTTGAAAAGGTATAGCTAGGGATAGCAGGTAATGTATTTATGATATTAAAATCGCCACCATCTCGCAGCAGTTTGCACTCGACCAATGAGTACAAGATTCCACCCACTTTACAGAAACTTCATAATCTATTTTGAATGTCATATTTATATCAAACAAAGAGTCTGTCATTTTCTCTGGTGTTGGTGAACCATTCCTTGATCAAACGTTAAGATATCACTGTCCCTTGTTCGTTATTCCTAAATTTAAAAGACCATCATCTCTATGTTATAAACGTAAAATTTGCAAGTATGACTCAGGGAATTACGACTCTTTTCAAAGCAATCTACCAAATAGTGAGTGGAATAACGTATATTGTGACAATATCGATACATTAACTTAAATGTTACTAACGTTTTACCTTGTACTGCAGCTGATTGTATACCAAATAAAGACGTCACCGTCGGCCCAGCCGAACAGCCATGGCTCTCATCAGAAATAACATTAAAACTACAAACACGAAATCGAGCTTATTTGAAAGCTAAAACAATGAATTCGACATCTAATTGAACTAGGTTTCGTGTACTTCGTAATGATGTAGTCCCTCTTGTCCGCCTCGCAAATCAAATTAGTTCGACTCTCTTGCATGCAAACTAAAATCCAACAATTACTCCTCGCGTAATTTGTGGAAAGTCCTGAAATCATTCTTAACAATCAACCTTTGTAAAACTTCACCCCCACTTGTCAACTGCGCTGGCGAACTGGTTTATGATGAACTTCAAAAAGCTGAAATACATAATGATTTCTTCGCTCAACAGACATATATAGATGAGTTTGGTCACGTTCTACCGGAATTTGCAACCATTTAAAATCAGCAGACAATTTCGTCTATAGTAATAACCGCTTGCGAAGTAAAGGACGTTCTTATGAATCTGCCTTTGGGTAAAGCTTGTGGCCCAGACGGTATTTATAACAAATTACTTGTAGAGGCATCTTAAAAACTAAGTCAACCACTCTGTGATCTCTTGAATATGTCTTTGTCGTCGTCAACAGTATCCATTCCCTCGCATTATCGCCCAAGTTTACTTCTGAATACCATGGAAAAAGTACTAGAACGGATTATCTTTAAACATGTATTAAACTTGTCTCGTGATACAATTTTTTTCCACAATATTTTAATCCGGATATATGCCTGGTGACTCGACTGTCAACCAGCTCACATACCTTTACAACACGTTTTGTAAAGCACTAGACGATGGATTGGAAGTGAGTGTGGTGTTTTTCGATATAAGCAAAGCATTTGATAAAGTCTGGCATAGTGGCCTTTTAATGAAACTGAAACGCGCCGGTATCAAAGACAAACTTTTGAACTGGTGTTCTACCTATCTGTATCAAAGGCATCAATGGGTATTGGTTTCCGGGGCCTCATCTTCCTTAGCCGAAATCAAGGCTGGAGTTCCACAGGGCTCCATTTTTGGTCCCCTTTTATTTTTTGTATACATTAATGACAGTGTAAAGGCCTTTAAAGCTCATATAAAATTATTAGCAGACGACATTAGTTTATTCGTTGTGGATGACAGTCCAAATTCTGAAGCCGCCGTTTTAGAACGCGATATAGACAACATTGCAAAATGGGCCAATACATGGTTGGTAAAATCAATCCATTGAAGTCAGAATCACTTGTTATATCGCGTAAGAGGGACAGCCCTATTATACTCCTATCCATATGTACGATATTCCGATTCCCGCAGTGAATAGTCACACACGTTTAGGAGTCATTCTGTAAAATGATGGACGCTGGCATCAACACATTGAATGTATTAAAGGCCGGGTCACGATTAAACCTTTTAAAAAAGTTTCGTTTTCGCCTTGACCGAAGATCACTTGGAATAATATTTCCAGTTTATAATATAAGAAAAGATATTTAAGATTCCGAAAATCATCAATATGAAAAACGTTTTATAAAACTCATACACAATTGGTATATACTTTTTTCTATACTAGTCAATCCTGGTCCTGCTTCTCAGTAAACCATCTGTACAATATCAAAACAGATAAGTTTTTAGGTTCATCAGGTCAAAACAGCGCTCATAGGCTCGAATTTGAAACCATCAGATTGTGAGGCAAGTGTACTGCCACTTTATTTTAATCATTCCCGCATTTCACAAAAGTATGAAAAGGATGTATTACCATCAAGCTGGGGCTTTTACATTTTTACCAATTAAACAATTTTAAATGTGTGGAACCATGAAAACTAAGTTACAGTTTGATAACAGCATCAAGCCACAGGACTATGGGCCTTAGGTCGCAAGACAATAAGTTATTGTACTATTCCGACAAAGTGGAATTCAAATTATGAAACAACTTTATGAAACAAATAATTTATTAGTCTGCTTATTTTCATTTTTAAACTCGGCTGATATATGATAAGAATCATTGTTCTGGTCGAGTTACATGAAGATTGTACAAAGACGTGAATTCTAGAGTATAGTAATGCTTTTTACAATTTGACCTAGTTACCTATTTTATGGGCTCACATGACCGGGTTTCAACCGCAGCCGATGTTTTATTGGGACAAATGTTGTGACCAAGTTTTATGAAAATTTGCTGTTGAATGTTGTTATAACAGCGTTAACAAGATTTCACTGGACGCGAAAAGGGGATAGATCCGATGCAAGAGAACTAAATCAGCCATGAGTCTAGAATGAGTCTAGAAAACATAGTTTAGGTAGTTGAGGAAGAAGATGGAAGAAGCCAAAAAGGAATTGAATGATATGGAATGTATAACTTTTGGCAAAGAGAGTGCCGCAGTCCTGAAAAGATTAATTGAATACTGCAACGACCTCTACAATTATCCCCTTCAACCAGACTCCAATCTTCTTCAAAGTGATCACAGTGCAGAAGCGGACGACGAATGTCCGTCTATTCTAAAGGCATAGGTACAGGAGGCCGTAAGAAGCCTGAAGGCATTACAATCTCCTGGAGTAGACAACGTCGCTTCAGAACTCATTAAACATAGAGAAAAGACAATGTCTGCAGCAATCACGGCACTACGGCAAGAGTGGAGAATAAGTGATCCATTGAATTGACACAGTCTCTGGTCATCTCGATACCTTAACATGTCAACGTCAAGCTGTGCGAGAAATACCGCTTCATCAGCCTTATGAGCCATCCAAGAATCATACTCAACCGTTTGAAAAGTAAGGCCGAAGAACTGCTGGAAGAAGAGCAGGCTGAATTCAGAGCTGGGCTGAGCACAGTGAAACAGATCTTAAACTGCAGAGGCATCAATGTGACACCTGAAACACTAACATGAGCTCTTTCACAACTTAAACGACTGCAAAAAAGCTTTCGACCACCTGCGGCATGATGTCAGGTTATAAAAGGGTTCAACAGTGACGAAGGGCTGTTGCAAGTCATCCACGATTTCTATGGAAACGCCGGCGGCGCAGATATTTTAAATGGACAAATGGATGACTTTTTAGAATATGAGTAGGCCTCCGTCAGGGTTTCCTTTCTACCCTGTCCTGTTTAACCTTTTCCGTAAGATGATAATTAAGGAGATTCCCAAGACCCCACAGCTCAATCTCCATGGGTGGCAGACCCAAATCCAACTTGAGATTCGCTGATGAGATTGACCATGGTTGGTACCAGTAGTGGAATAACCTCAGTCACAAGATCTACGAAAGAGTATGAACACATGGAATGGAGGTCAGCTCGGAAGAGTCAAATATCATGGTGAATATCATGAACAAAATCAGCGCAGACATCACCATGAACGAAAATAAACATGAATACAAAATGAAATACATTACAATATTAAAGAGGAACCATGCCCAAGGATGGAACAATTACTGCTGAGGTCCGATTAAGAATCACCATGGCAACTGCAGCGTTTGCCGGACTTATAAGCAGATTATTGACAAGCAGCTCTATCAGCTTTCACCTCAGTACAGGTTTTTCAAGTCCCACGTTGTCTCCATCCTACTGTACGGCTGCCACCCTGGACACTTCACGGGGAAACAGAACGCAGGATACAGGCCTTTCGGAACAAGTATCTCCGAAGACTGCTCGGTATCTCCTTCCCGGAGCACAATACCAAATAGTACGTCCAGAACATGACAGCAGCACTTATTGGCCCACAAGAACCCCTCCAAATGACAGTCAAACGACGAAATCTGGCTTTGTTTTTGAACACGTCACCGGGCAAGAATCCCTGTGCAAGAATATGCTCACGAAACCCTTAACGGAGGTCGCCGTGAGGCGGCCAGAAGAAAAGCTATGGTAAATGTGAAAGAGTGGACGTCCCTCCCATGGATGAACTACTCATGGCAGCCCACAAAAAACCTGACTGGCGGTGGATCTCTGCTACATCGTTTCTTATTCCCCCCTAACGACCAGACCGGTGAAGGGAATGATAATTGAACTAAAGCCATTTAAGGAACTCGGCCCCGCCCCCTGGCGGCCTTGTTTTTCAATAGACAATTACCATTTCTAAACCCTATTGTGTTAGAACGGTTTTGCTTAAGCCATATAAGGAAAACTACCCCACTCTCTGGTGGCAATGTTGTTCAAGGACTGGGTCCATTTTCTAACTCAGCCGATATATCATAAGATCAGATATTCTGACCATGTTTCATGAAGATTCAACTGAAACAAATAAAATGTCTAGAGTGTTTCAAAGGTTTTGCTATAGCCACTTTAAGACTACTGTATCCTTCCCTGGTGGCCATGTTTTAAACGGACCGCGACAATTTTCAAACTCAGCTGATATTTTATTATAATCAATGTTCTGACCAAGTGTCATTAAAATTGGACAATAAATGTGGCCTCTAGAGTGTTTCTTAGGTGAATGTTGACGACGCACAACGGACGAATGACGACGGACGACGCACGACAGACAAAAGTCAACACAAAAGCTCACCATTAGCACGTTGTGCTCAGGTGAGCTTATACAGAAGGCACGGCTTGTAATTGTAATGTTACAACGATGCACATACCGTTTGCCTGCGTGCTGCAGTAAAGATCCGCTTGAGTGACGTTCACTATGTCACGTCCCTGCAGGTGTGCGGGCACCTTACACACGGCGCCGAATACTTTGAGCTTGGACTGGCTGTCCTGTACTGTCTCAATAAGCCATCGCAGCTGGCAATCGCAGATGAGCGGATTGTTATATAGCGTACTGGATAAAAACAATATATGCTTAACTACATTTGTTTAATTGTTTGCTTCAGCTTTATTGCTAAATGAAGACCTTTTAAACAAAAATAGCAATTGAATTCAGGGGTGTCTATTAGAAATTGAATTTGTAATTAAATAATTGTTTGTGACTGTTTTCTGCCTCTGTTCTGGTACTTTAGTAATTACTTTACAGAAAAAATCCATGATGATTCTCGTGAAATAATGGTTGGATTATTAATGGTAAACTTCTCATTGTGTGTCCTTTTTACAAAATAATACATGGGGTATTTGAACCATTTTAAAAGAGGTAACAACTATAGACCTCGGATTAAACTTTTAAATATCACAAGTGAACACATTTCAAAGGTTTCCCGGATGGATGAACAGAACATCAAGTAATTTCAAGCAGGCCCCAGCTATATAGAATATATTGCTTTCTGCTTTGAAAAGCACTGCAATCTAATAATGATCTATAACGATGAGATATGTGTATGAATAAAAAGGCATGTTATAATACAACTATATTCATGGGGTCAAACTTAATTTATTAATTAGCCATTTGTTTTCGGGTTTTTACGTTTAATTTACAACGTTAAACTTAAACACTCTCCATTCTAAATATGATAATATATAAAACAATATGACATATTCACTCGAAGTATTCTTGTATATTGAATTTTCTCTGTTTCTGTTGCCAACTGAATTAAATAGGATATAAACTTACCGTTGTGTAAGGTATAAATACTTTTTTATGAAATTATCCATTTCGAAGAAAATCTAGTGAAATATTTAAAGAGACCATGTAATTTGTAATCCGAAAAACAAAGAGGTTTTCACATGTCAATGTACTGATTTTCTTCTATTTCATTGAATTGATGTTTGCATTTACTTTTTTCCCCATTGCATACACAAACAATTTTCAAAATATCATTTAATAAAGTTTGCTCTCCTAAATGTGTTCTCTATGTTTGGTCGCACATGCCGTGACTTTGATAAATTAAAACAAGTTATTTAATTATTATATACTGTAACTGTGTACTATTTGCGTTAAACATAATTTATATTAGAGGATTCATAGCAATGCTTTTAACCACAATCTTACCGGTTACTTAAATTGGTTTTTTCTTAAGTTGTCGGCATGACGTCATTTTATCAAGTTTCTATATATGTGGTGCCAGCGCTGATAATTATACACATATCATACACAATTGGGACTTCGTTAAACAAAAAAATCTTAATTGGATACTAGAGGATTCATAAATAAAATAGTTATATACCAAAATGTGTCACGTCATTATTTTTGGTTCAGTATCGATAAACACAGTTTTAAGGTTTTAAGATAGGAAAACAAACATTACCGAAATATTATAGTGTCACGATTAGACGAAAATCGTTTAATTGATTGCCCCAAGTGTTGTGCAAATGCATATGTTGGGCTTAATATACGCTGGCCGAAACGCATAATACCCATTTTCGCATGACGCGGCTATGAAAGTGTGATTTAAATCTGTCGAAAGAAAACTGCGTGTAAATAAAACATTAACATACGATATATTTCGATGGTGAAAAAATATACTCATAATAAGGCATGTGAGGACACATATGATGTGCACTCCCGTAGTAAACTTTTTATCTACTCACACTAATGTGTGGTTTGACAATGATAACACACATTTCATGCGGTGAATATGCGACTATGACAGATAACACAATAGTTAAACTTTTGTTTTCAATTTTATTATTTACAAACGTAAATTGCAAACTTTATTTCAAAGCCAGCATTTACGCAGACTTCCTTTTTAAAAAGATATTTCTTGTTATATTTAGTTGATGTTTTTTATTCGGTTTTAGCGATTATAAAGATATTATATGGTTGTTTATAGTATACATGTAGTAATTGGGGAACTCATGTTCAACGTTTTATAAATTGAGAACTGTAAATATAAACAAGCTTATACATGTACATGTAGCATGCACTATGAACAAGGTTACCAGACATCCCACAATACTTGTTTATCAGCAAAAGTGCTATTTTCACGCATCTATTAATAGCCTCAGATGCGGCAGATGAGGTGGATATCGTTCTAAGCTGAGTAAAGAGCAGACCGACTTGCAACGCGTAGAACTAACCTTAGTTGTTCGCAAGCGAACAACTAATAATGGGTAACACATCTACATAATTATAATTAAAGACATATAAGAACCAACATAACAAGAAATATATATTTCGAGTAACAGAGTTTGAACACATTATTTATATGAAATTGAACAAATGACAAAGAAAGTGATAATTACGCAAAACAGTTGCACCACGGACCAAACAGTTTCGAAATGAGTGCTTTTCCCGGTGTTCTTGTTTCTAATGATCTAAAACCACATGCGATTATGAGTAGAATATAAACTTTATGCGTACTTTACATGACCTGCATGAAACCATCACATTTAATTCGACCACACGATGCTTTGCTTACAAAGAGAACAGATTATACTTATAAATCACATAACTTGCTGGGCAGTAAAATGACCAAACAATGTTGTACGACAAATTACTAAGATAAGTTTGAATATATTACTTTGTAAGTCGAATCAAATAAGAAGATGATGTATATATATAACGATGTATCGACAAAATATTTTGTATTATAATTGTGATATTATATACTAAACCTGACATGTCTGGATATGAAGTCACTTAAACGGCGGTATAAAAGGTCGTTTTAGAATGTACTCTGTTTATATCTTCGCCGCTCATCGAGTTTCTTGAATGTTCAATCAAAATCCTATTTATACCTTGATTTATAAGACCATAAAGTTTAAGATTGTTCATGTTAATTTTTTAATTTTATGTAAACAATACATGTCTTGAATAACTTTTAAGTGTGACGTAGAAATAAATATTAATGCCATGATGTCGAAAATTTATGAAAGCTACTCTAAGATGAAAATAACATTTATTTAAATGATTGAGCACATCTACGTCTTATCTAAGAAGGCAACAATTACCAAAAAATCAAAAGCCAGAAATAGCGCGCGTTTAGATCATATACTTGCTGACTGATAGATTCAACTACTGCGTGTTTTTAAGCTTTTTCAATTCATGAAGATCACACACCAACCCACGTTTTTTACAAGTACGCATAATGAAACCTAAATAATAGAACTACGTACGGTTAATTGTTTGCACTCAGTTGATTGATGAATTTAAATGTTAAATATATAGAGAGAGGATTTTTGTGCATGTCAGTGTAAGATCGTTTGTTATTTCACGAGTAATCATAGAAAATATATTTTCACGAGTGGCGCGCTTAGAAAACACATTTTACGTTTCTTTTATGCCCCTTTTTTAAGAAAATAATTAACAGCTTTTTCCCTTTTGCTAAAAAATTACCATTTCTCCCGTGGCGTGCCTCAATACATTTCAATGTACAAAATGACGTTATTGTTTCGACAAAATGACGTCACTTTTCAAGCGAAATTCTCCAGTAAAACTATTTTGAAATGTAAATAAACGGTGAAAAAAGCATAAAATAAAAAGATAATTTGTCGGGTTCGATGGAATATCGTTTTTAATTCACACTTGATCATAAAAAATATATAAATCGTTAAGCAAATATTGATATGATAATCCGTAGGGCCATCCTTAAAAAATATTTTGTTTGGCATAACCCGACCGACCCACTAAAATCGGCCCGACTGAATTTTTTTAGTTACTTTCTAAAAAAAATGTTTTTTGGGCTCGCCGAAAATACTTTCCGCTATTTTTTTCCTTTCCATTTTTAATCCTTTCCTGTTATTTGCGTCACTTACACAATGCAATGCGTGTTTTACGGGCCACCCCTTGGTGGCAACAGTGTGAATTAGATATGCGTCAATAACCCTATGTCTCTACATTTTGTGTATCAATCGATAATTTTAGGGGTTTATTGCAGTTTTATTACTTTGATTTACCTGCCACATTAATCGGTCCGTTTAGTTTTCTTCTCCGCGATAAGAATCATGGCAAGTTATGTAAGATACTGATTATAGCCAACGGCCGGGTGTTATCCTCCTGGAAATTGTGCTTTTAATGCATAATATTATCAAAACATTTTTTCGACACGTAAAGCATATTAACTGATTAATATTTAATTCACAACAAATTATAACACAAGAATAAATTTTCCGTTAACTTTCCAAATGAGAAAAATAATTTGTTATCCGAAACACAAATGCTTCATATATAGTCATCATGTATATTTCCAGACAAAAAGAGCGCGATAATTATGCGGTAATATACAAGTTCCAGGAAAGCGTGCGTGTATTGATTTGTTATACAAACGTTGTAGCGCAGAGAACAATATGTTGATTTCGGTTAAAAGTTTCTTCGGTATTGTTTAACACAATTTTATCGCGAATAATGGATATTTTATCTGAATTACTTTCAAATCAAACACGCCGTATCTTTATTGTAACGGTCTTTTAGTTGAGTATTAATTATTGAAACACTAATTGTCCGGACTAATTGTACTTTATACTGAAATAAAAGAACATCTGGACGGAACTGGTTTAAGAGTTGGGCGTTATGAAAACACGCTTAGCACGTCTGCTGACCTTTGTGTAGACTCCTGTCTGCCGTGTTAAGACAAAAGGGATTAACATGTGTGAGTGCAACTCTGCCGATTTGGTCCATAATTACCGGCATACATGCCATAAATTTTCAGACTAATCCGGGACATTGAGCTCAATTTTCCAGGATATTTACCGATTTTCCAGGACATGTATACATATAGTGATATATAAAGACATATATGCATTTTTAGAAGGATTGCTTTTTCACATTGTCGATTGAAATTTCTGATAATTAATACAAGATTCACACAAACTCCACTTATGGTTACAAAGACGAAGCTTAGTTTAAACAAAAACTATCTTTAGTAAAAGATATTCGATTACTTTTTAAATAATTAAATTAAACTCCATCAAGGAGGAAAATGACAGCGATTTAAATTTCTGATAATTAAAACTTGATTCACACAAACTCCACTCATGATTACAAAGACGATGCTTAGTTTAAACAAAAAATATATTTAATAAAAGATATTCGATTTCTTTTTAAATAATGAAATTAAAATCAAATGCTTTTACTTGTTATTGTTTTCACTTGTAAGTTACATATTCAATCCATGACAAGTGTGTTATTAAGCGCACGTATATTTTAACCACACGTAAATGCTCGTAAAAACAAATTATATTATGGGAAATCGCATCATATGTGTCCTCACATGGTTATTAATGAGTTTTTTTTCAACATTTGAACATATTGCATTTAAATATTTGATAAACACGCAGATTTCTTTAGACGTATTAAAATTACACTTTTAGAACAGAGTCATGCCAAAATGGGTCTTAAGGTGTTTCGGCATGCGCAGATATTGCTCTGTCTAGTTAGGAGCTGCGCCGTCCGCTATAAATCACGCAAGGTTTCGCGGTCGCATTAGTTTCTCCCCACCAGCTTAAGAGATTTCTATTATTATAACAATTATTCAAATACATTTAAAAAAAATGATTTCGAAAATTAGCAAAACAAACCATTATAATATGTTTCTATGAGTTTAATATGGATAATTTATTTGTGATGGTCACGATTTTTCTCAATTAACATCGTATTACTTATCCTTGTTAAACAAAAATGAATTGAATTTTTATGCAAATACAAATAATTCATTTTTCTTATAATAGTTGTATTTGCTTTACATATTGGAATAATGGCTCTGTTGATCACTTAGTAAAATGGTATTGTTTTTTTCCGTTTCCTCCCGTTGATCTAATAATAAATTTGCTGCTATTAAGGTTACATATTAATTGCCCGTAGTGCTGTACTGTACGCGTTTATGTGTGGACATTGATGTTCATTTACATGTCACGCTGCGTCTATGCGAATGCATCAATTGGTTGACCTGCCAATACGAGCTTTAATAAGAGCTGTGTTACGCGATTATGCGATTATAAAACAACGCACAAAGTGGACTATTTTCATTGTACAAAACAGTTATGTTAAGTATACTTTTCACCGAATGCTGTCTCATCGCTGACGCGGCTTTGGGGTAAAACCATTGTATCTTAAGAAAAGTACTAACCGTTCGCCCTCAGTAGTCAATCTTTGAGAGATTCGATGAACAGTTGTACTTTTGCCTATTTTCAGAACCCTACTATAAACCTTTATTGTCCGCAAGCGAACAAGTAAAAACGAAGTGTGAAATACTTTACCAGAAGAGAAACTCAAATCCATCTTTATAGAAATGGGTATTCTGAACCATTAAAAGAAGTATTTAAATGAGCTAATATAAATGAAGTTTTATTAAATATCGTTCTTTGTATGTGAAACCGATGGACAAAATGCTGATGTCTAAACCAAATAGACAACAACAATACAATAACTTGAAATGAGTTATATTAACTGGATTATATCTCTGGATATGACTTACAATTCGACTAAGTTAGGCGCTTCTTCAAATACACCGTCGTCTATGGTTTTTAGATCGTTGGTGGATACATGCGTATTCAAAACAGCAGCAATCAAAATATTTTACCATTTAATTGTTTAACATCAGTTATACCAGAAAGATATCTCAATCAAGCTGTCCAGAGTGTTATCATAAAGAAACAACAACAGAAAACGTTCATCCATTAAATCAATCAGACCACAGACTAACATGGACAGCTGGATTGAATGTAGTTCAAGGCAAATGAGTTTTCCAATTTAACTCACAGTATGTGTAGTTGTGTCAAGCCCTTGAACGACTCCTGATAAATGTTGCCTATTCGGTTGTTATACAGGTGTCGGAAGTGAAAACAAACAACAACAGGTGACTTATTATTCAAACTTAACAGGTTGATGCATTTCAAAGGTTCGCGGTGTTGATTAAAAGAACACCAACAGTAAACAAGTTTACTGATAATTTAAACAGCAGATGAAATAAATAAATATATAAATATGAATATAAATATAGATAAATATATATTTGTGTGTATATATATATATATATATATATTTGCAAAAAATGAAATACATTAATAGTACGCAATATATTTTCCATTATGCCAGTCATAATACTACTAAAAAATATATATTTATTATGTATATATATACATATTTAATTTATAGTTCGGTTAAATCAATTGTATCATAGTTATTCAACAATAAGTTTTAAAGTCAAACCATTAAACTACTGTCCGAATAATTCATCAGTTCCCGAATCAAGATTATCAACAGTTAAAATAGGTAAATGATATCATAAAATATTAAATATTATTCTGATTGCAGTTTAAAATGTCTACCATTATAGGTTCTCATTCTATTGGTAGTATTTTAATATAAGGCCAATAAATAGGATCTACGAACAGATGATAGTCAAATCAATTAAATAACTGTGCAGACCTTATAGCCGTTAAGAACAAACAGTTTGATCATCTCAATACACGTTTGTTATGAATATACAAAACAGATATTCGTGAACGTTATATGTATGTTTTTATATCCAACTACGTGTTTTAACACATGTCTGCTTGTAATTAAAAGTCCCATTTCTTTTCCAGATCCTCATTCCTCACACAAACCAAAATAGAAACAGAGATTTTCAAATATAGTCATTATTGAATGTATTCACATCTGTATAACTACGAAAATATGCATTATGTCGTTGTACAATAAATTAAGCCTCCTTGAAATATATTTATTACGTAAGGTGCACATGTTTCAGCGTCCTAACGTCTCAAAGCAGAGTGGTTCTTTACGATAAACGACCAGGTATTATTAGACTACACAGTCAAGTTACTGCCAAGCCAGCAAAGTCAAAGGACATCAGATTAAGCATTTGTATTTATTTTTAATTTGTATTAACGATAAACGAGAAGTGCCAAATATTCTCAACAATACATTTCACCTGAGTATGGATTAACGCTCATTTGTAGTTTAGCTATTGTTTCAACTTTTGTTTTTTATTTAAAGTGCATTACACAGTTTTTCAGGGTCCAAAGTGCCGTTCAATAGTTTTCCCAGACAATAGACTTAAAAGTTCTTGTAGATGGCAACAGCATTTTATAAACTCATATATTAACTTGCCGTGCTTATTAATATTCTGTACGTGTACATTATGCAATATAAATTGTAGCGCCTTTATTTACATTATGAAATACTGCGACCATGTAAAAGATTCCAAATGTCAAAAACAAGTGTTTTCCCGAAATTTTAAGTTACTAACAAGCACAATCAAACTAACACGTGCTTAAAGAATACACAATCATCTATCTTGCTATCATAGTACCTGCCCTCTATATTCGTAACGAGCTGGTGATTTTTCATCAAATCTAGTGTTTGCAATGCCTATTAACGTACAGTGAAAATGTTTCAGTTTCCAGAATCCAAAAAAAGATAGTAAAACGCCACCTATAACCTATAACGCTGAAGGTGGCCCATGTCGTCAAAATTTGTCAAGTTACTTAAAAATGGCAGATTACATCTTTTGCAATACTAAACCTGCTTTATCAAAGTCGTACTCCACTTAGTCATTCTTAAAAACTGATAAGGAATGTTATCAACATTTCATTGGAAATTAACGTAAAACGTATAGGTTAGACAGCTACACCGGAAAATATGGAAAGCTATGAGATACACAGAATTATAAGTTAAAACATATAATGACCATCATAACAAGAAATATATGTTTCGAGTTAGTTACAAAGTAAGAAACAAGTATTTTCCTTTAACTGAAAAAAGACAACGACTATAGAAATAATTACGCAAAAAAGTGCCACAAAATGTTGCGAAATTATAATTTTCTTGGTTTTATTGTTTTTAATGATCTTAAACCACAAACGTACATAAGTAAAATATATGCCGTATGTACACTATGCGCGAAAAACATGTTATCAAGACATTTGTTTTCAAACACCGGATGCTTTGTTTAAATAGGTGACATTTTATAGTTATAAAACATATTTGGTTGGAAAGTAATCCATCAAATGACCTAGCATTGTCGTACCAACAAATTTTTAACAGACGCTCGGAAAAGAGAAGAAGATTGTGTATGATTTGTACGATAAATAGAAAAGAACTTGTATTATAATAGTGATAATTGATACTTAAAGTCACGAGTCTGGACAAAAAGTTACTTAAAAGGCTGTATAACAAGGTATTGTATAATGTGTTATGTAGATTTCTTCGTTGCTTATTGTGTTATTTGAATTTGTAATCAAAACCCTATTTTTCTTTTATACCTAATGATCAAATATGACATTTCTGCAATGAAATAACAGCAGTGAAAATAAACAAATTGTCTTGAAAAAGGGCCATACAAGAAACAGAAAATGTGTTCATGATAGTGTAATATCGTTGTTTATTTCACTCGTGATCATAGAACAATATTATTTTCACTCGTGGCTGCGCCACTCGTGAAATATATGTTATATAACCACTCGTAACTTTAAATGTGCTTGGTTACATCAAGTCCCTTAACGCCGACCAATAAATGTTGCGTAACCCGTTGTAACCCAGCAATCTGAAGTAACAACAAACAGCGTCATATGTTTAAACATTCAAGTTACACTCAGCTTAACATAATTCAAAAGTTACCGGTGTCACCGCCATAATCAACATCATCATCGCATCCACATTCATCCTACTCATCTAACGAATCATTATCAGCAATAACATCATCTTCATCATCATAAACTTCGTCATTTGTATCATAATGGCTATTATGATTTCGAATATGATATTTGTAAATTTGATGATAAAACAACATGTAGTTTTCACATCGAAAGAGTCAATCATACAAACAATTGTTTGAATAATGATAGGTTATGGATACTTTATAAACATCTCAAAATTTTATAAACACTATGTTGACCTACGCACATCAGGATGAAATACGTCAACTAAAACTTGTAATTTTGAATAGGTTTGTCAACATAATCAAGGAAGCGATTGGCTAATACTTTTTGTATGTAAAACAATCATGAAACGTTTTTATAAACGACACTTTTATTTTGGAATAGTCAATAGTCATTTTACTAGAAACTTAAAAAAGAAAATTCGATTTCGGGATTCGAACCCTAAAACGTCTAAGGAGAAAAACTATTTCTACACAAAAGAGGCCTTTCATTGAACTTGTTGCTTACTTGTGTAGAGTTCTACACCAATTCACATAACTTTTTCGGACACGATCATTTACGAAATAAGGCGAAATGAAACAAATATGTTTACAGCTTTAAACATTTACTTAACATGCGTTTAAAGGACAGACAGACCGAAATAATTATCAATTGTAATACACACTATGGTATTCTCACCTATGTGTTACTTTATTTTAAGCAACATAATGGAAGACGTGTTTGTAAGTTTTTGTATAATGCGATTTAGTGATCATTCGTGTTCAACATAGGTGAATCGTAAAACAATTTAACAAACATGTTAAAATAACAAAATAAAAAAAAAGATTCAATCGCACCAAACTGCAAAACTTTACTTTGATAATCATGAACCACGATAAAATCATATCACATACAATTGTATATTTATTATATAATATAAGTTATATTATAGTTATTAACTACTCATTTACATTTATATAAACAGCAGTTTATTTATGGCGGCTGAAAAATTAATAACGAATTATTTCTTATTCAAACCGAATGAAGAACTGACTTTTCAAACTATACGTATTGTTTAACATGTACAGATAGTACGCAACAATACATTTGACTGTTTACTGTATTTTTTATCAAAATAGTTTTATGTCATATTTCCATTAAAGTGTACTATTAAGTGTACACTATTGTTTATTATAACTTATACTGCTACACATTACTAAAACAATCATTATGCATCTAGTAATACGTAAACAAGCATTATGCATCTAGTAATACGTAAACAGTCATCATGCATCTAGTAATACGTAAACAGTCATCATGCATCTAGTAATACGTAAACAGTCATCATGCATCTAGTAATACGTAAACAGTCATCATGCATCTAGTAATACGTAAACAGTCATCATGCATCTAGTAATACGTAAACAGTCATCATGCATCTAGTAATACTTAAACAGTCATCAAACAACTAGTAATACGTAAACAGTATTCATCTAGTAATACGTAACAATCATTATGCATCTAGTATTACGTTAACAGTATGCAAAAACGGTTTAACTTTATTTTATATATTAATAAACTTGTAAAGAAATTTCGTTTTCGTGAGATAATAAGGAACACAATATTTGCATTATGCGTTATTCGAACCATATAACGAACTGATAATTGTTAGCTAAAACAATAACTTTATATATGCCAACCATAATCCATTTATTTCACATGTACTACACTGTGATACATAACTATAGATACCATTCGCTATCAAAATAAGTGTAATAAGTTATTTCTTTAGTGATAAGAAATGGAATTTTCTGATAAGAGTATATGTTCATTGACGAAATTGTAACCTCTTGTAAATCAGTTTACATGTTAGTGTATGTATTAATAAACATTTCAAACACTTCCAATAATTTGTATCCTGTTCCTCCTTGCAACATTAATGAAAAATAATTGTGAATATGCCGTATTTTTTATTGTAACAAAATGAGGATTGCTTTCGTTCTTAACTTAAATAATAATTGAACGTGTATAAAACGTTACTTCAGAAGTAAAACGATGTATGAGGTTTATATAATAAAATATGCATTCCAGCATATTGATTGATAAATGGATTTATTAACGTATTGCTTTATTAATTTATTAAAACACCATCCCTAGTTTTCATACATTTCAAATCACCTTAATAAAAGAGTCACGTGCATTTAATGCCGTAACATAGTTCATTTTTGAGAATATGCTATTATAAATATGTATTATTCAGTCGGACAATTAAAACCACACTTTAACTCTACATTAGTTTGGTAGTTTCTTTATGATTGTGTATTCCGAATTTGGTTTACACCGATTTATTTTTCGCTCAATTGCATAGAAAGCCGCAGGCTTATTGAAACGCTTTCGAGTCCATTTTTGGTAGAACCGGTACTCATTATATTGTGGGGATCTAAAGATCTAAAGAACGTTCCCACAATGGTGATCGAACCAGTTGCCATCCTGTTGCTACGCGGACAATATATCCTCTACCTATTCCAAAGTTTATTCTTCATTATTCGTCTTTACTGTAAATACTAACTTTTCAAAAACACAGACACGCGCTATTATAAAAAGAAAGCATTTATTGGTGTTTTAGAAATTACCAGCTAACCTTAGGTCATTGGTTTTATAGTCAATAACACTTTGAAGTAATGATAATATTAAATATAAACCATGATAAACCTAAATGATATATGTATTTCATTTTTGCCACTAAGTTTGGTATCATTTAAAATAATAATCGAATGTTAATATTTGATAATTTACAAAATCAACAATAAAACGATAAATATACATAGGTTACACGCAAAATATGTCGCGCTTGGTATCCCATTTGCCAACCTGTAAAGTGCAGCATTTGAATTGTGCCGTTTTCGTTTACTAAATTACTTATGAAGCTCTGTGGATGAGATAATACCATTTTGATCTCGACTTACACACAGTAAGATAGTGCTCCAAATTATTTATTCAACACCTAAGTTAACAACCAATTCCTAGTTGAAGAAACAATATGATTGCCTACGCAAATCAAGATGAAATAAGTCACCTAAATTGTTTAATTTTCAATAGGTTTTTCATGACGTATATATATATATATATATATATAAAGTAAAGTCCCTTATCGCGGTTGAAATAGGGAAAAAAGAATTGTTTAATTATTTCATATTCAAACCCGGTAATGAACTGGCGTTTTCAATTTAAAGGTATTGTTTAACATGCAAAAACTGTACCAAAAACGATAAAAGTAGTGTTACTTGAGTGTTTACATCAGCATATGTTAATGTCACATTTCCATTAAATTGTACCCATTCATACTTTTGTTCCTTACTGCTTATTTAAAACCATTGACGCAACTTGCATTTCCTCACTAAAGTTATGACTTCTAATGAACCACACTCTTCAACATAACTATAACAATCATAAGGCATGAAGTTATGATGTTAAAAACAAGTATACGATTGCACTTAATTTTATTTATATATAATCTGAAAATCAATGTATTTTTCGTTATTGAATAAGGAGCAAGAAAACAATCCCTTATTCAATATTCAATCCATATAAAGAAATGAAATTTGCATTTAACTTTCAAAATTATTTGACTTAAATACTTATTTAATAAATATCTTTTATTTTCTTTTCTGTCCCGAGGGAAGAACATACGGACGGAAAAAAATATAAAAACGTGTAGTCCTTGTTATAAACACCATGGCATAAACGCATATGTGTTCCTTCATTTTAAGCAAAACTATGGAATACCTGTGTGTTAATTATTGTTCATTGCAATTGAATGACCATTAGTTTTCAAGATTCTGTCGAATACTTATACATTTTACTAGCATTTTTATAAGAACTTCAAACACAACTTACAAGGTACCAAACTGTACCACATTAATATGATAATCATCAAACAAGTTGAAATTATATCATATATATCATTTATTAAATATAACTACTCACAGATATTAATTTAAATTCCAGTCTCTGTATTTCGGCCCAAAATAATAACAAATTTGTAAGGTATTCTTTCTTCAAACCGAACGAAGAACTTGCGTTTTTAAATAATAGGCATTGTTTAACATGTAAAGACATTATCAAACATATGTATATTGATGCTAATTTATTTTTATATGAACATATATATCTATCACCTTTTAATATATTTAGCTATTCATACTTTTGTTCCTTATTCAAATCAAATAAGCACCTTGCATTTCCTCCTTACAGGAATGACTTCTTATTTACTACACTCTTCGACCTAACATTAGCTATAATTATGCATTTAGGTATGAAGATTAAAAATAAATAGTTCCACACGTATTTACCAAATTTTATATATTAAAACACGCATAAAGAATTGTCCTTTCGTGTCAGAACCCAATAAGTTCCTTAAACCATATAAATAACTGGCATTTGTTAACTTAATATATAGCATAACATATACCAAACATAAATACATTTATTTTACATGTACTACACTGCACTATAAAATCTTCAGATACCATTAACTTTTAAATCAAAATAATCGTTTTACGAAATTATAAGAAACTGGAATTTTCAACTAAAATACTATTTTCATAGACGAAACAACAGTCCCTTTTGAATCATTTTACATATAAGTGTGCTAAAGAATAAACATTATAAATACTTATATTCATTTGTTTATCCAATTCCTTCTTGCAGCTAAAAAACAATGAACATGAATATGGCATATTTCTGATTGTAGCAAAATGAGGAATGCTTCTTTTCTTAATATCAATAATATTTGAACATGTATACAACCTTACTTCATATGTATAAAATTGTGGTTGTTAAATTAATAAACTATGCATTCCAATATATGTGATTGATTTATAGATATAAGGATATAATGATACAGTGATTTATTGATTTATTTTTTGTTATTGATTTTTTGATGTATTGATTTATTGATTGCTTTATTGATTAATTGATTATTGATTTATTGATTGCTTTATTGATTAATTGATTATTGATTTATTGATAAATTGATTTATTTATTGATATATTGGTTTATTAATTTATTGATTTATTGATTTTTGATTAATTGTTTTTATTCTATTTTTTATCAATTGTCAATCTCCTTTTTTGCCGTTGAGGAGCAAGGGCCCATATTATACAAAGTATTGTTTAAATATTTGTTGCTTTTTGTAAGAGTTATTGCTTGTGTGAAATTGGGCTTAGGCGTAACACACACCATTGTTAGTTGGCATGAGTTATAATGGCATTGAATGTAATAATGGGCTGTATCAAAGTCATGCAATGTAACTCGTACCTCAAAATGGTTAAATTGTCTACATCATTGCACTCTTAATGTTATCCTTTCGTCGCTAAATACAATGATAAAGACCATGATACAATACCAAATCAAATGTAAGGTCCTTCAGAACGTTTCCGAACAGAACAATAAGTTTGGTCGTATTATTTACATATGTGCAACTCAAGCATATTGCCACTTTTAAATTGCAGCGTTATTTAGATATATGCGCTTTTATTCCACTTTTAAATTTCAGCGTTATTTTGATATGTGCGCTATTGAAATAGTTCGTACATGTTTTTCTAAAATATGATGTTATTCACATTTACTGTAGACAGTGGAAGATGAACTTAACCCTCTCCCGTTCATATAGAAAAAATAAAGTGTAATGTGTGTAATATATCAGAAGATTAATTTTACATTTTCTTAGAGCGCATAATGTTTTCAAAATTAAGATCACAATATATTCCATTTTATAACAATTACTGACCTAGCATGCACAAGTTTATTGAATTAGTAACAAGTGAAAATAAAATGTTGCTACACAAACTATGATGTTGACATATGCATTTGATAAACGGTCGTGTTTAATTTACCGTACAAACTGTAACCGAATACTTTTTTTTGTAGTGTTTTATCAATTGCCAGCATTATCATTTTATAACAGGATCGTGCCTGGTCCAAAATATTCTAAGAAATTATAGTTGTTTAATAAGTATTGGATTGCCTTGTATTACAGGTATTAATTAAGATTTAAATATTTAACTCAGATATACTATCATTTGAAATGTTTCCGGTGTTGATTTGAAGAGTACGAAAACTTTTACGAAGTTTACTGATAATACAAACAGCACATAAAATATTGTAAGTGGTAAGCCATTATAATTATCTTCAACGAGCCCCTGCTAAACAACAGGTATACCTGCCTGATGTTTGCCATGTGAAAGCACTGCAATCGTATATTGATCTTTTTAGATGGGATATGTTTATAAATAAAGGAAAGGTATTTTGTAAAGGGCAATATGCAAATGTGACTTTACTTCATTTATTTAATAAAAATCGGATTGGTGCGTGTATGTTTCCGTTTAATTTATTTGCATACAACACATTCATATCTTTAGAATTATTGTACTTTCTATAACCATAACTTTTCGGTAACTAAAATATGTGTATTAACAGCCTTTAACCATCTATACTATGTCTAACTGGTTTATTTAGATGATGTGCAAACGGTCTGATATGTATTCAGGGCTACGGTTAACGTGGTAGCAAATAAAAGCATGCATATGGAATTTATCAGTGCATCACTGAATAAAGTGTTAAGATTTTAGCACTGTACTAAATCATTTTAAAGTTAGTTTCATATTCCCAATAGCCAAAGTACTCTACATCCAAACACATCTAACACATAATGATCATGCAGGAGGTATTGGCGATACTAGTACTGAAGATGATACAGATAATGGCGATTATTATTGTGATAGTTGTAATCATAATGTTAAATATAACAATGATCACTATGCTGATCAATATGACCCCAAGCTAAGCGAGATAAGGATGCGAATAATGATAAGTGTGATAATTCCAAGGAAACTAAGACACAGAAATTATATAATAAACGAAAGCCTTTGATGAAGTTACAGTATTGATAACCGTGATTAGGCTAAATGACTACTTTCAACACTGATAAGATTGCTGTAACCACAGAAAACAGTGATATCTCCGATTATTAATTAAATACAAAAGATGGAAGTTTCTTAATTTTTTGATGAGATATCGACTCGATAAATCAACACTTTTCTATTTAATGTGTAGCACCAAAGTAAATCCACACGTTTTAAAGTCATACAATTCAACCAATTAAATACTCATTCGGTTACTTTCACAAATCAAGACGATCAACAATTCTAATATGTAAATGCGATCATTAAATATAAATGTTTGAATGAAATTTAAAACGTCATCCATGTTGGCTTATCGTGCAATTGTTTTTTTTATGGACGATTGATATAAAACTAAAATCATTAACATATCAAATTCATATAAATATGTATCGTGTATTTTTAAATCATCTTATGAAATGGTGTTTCGTTCTTACAAACCGCTATGCAGACTATATAATATATATTTATAAAGGCACTTTTCATTCTGATTTAGTATTTTATATAGCGATCTAGCTACTTTTATAATATTTCTCCAGACACAATTACATACCGATAAATGTTTAATAGACAACGGCACAAAGTGATAAGACCAACGTGTTCCATGATGTGCTGTATTATGAAAGTCCTTTATATCAATTATATATTAAAGTCATTTAGACATATATTTAAGGACAAAAGTCGTTCCTGTATTTGTTTACTTTCATTTGCAATTTTCACCCTGAACATAAACATATTGTCGAAGTACACGTATTAATTAAATACAATATACAATGTTTACTATCATTTGCGAAACATTGAACAATATTTTAGCATGTTATGAATATAACTTATGTATAATGTTATGGCTTAGAGTATTTTCTCCCTTTAAATAAAGAAAACGGAACCAATTCCTTATTCCCTGTGCAAACCAAAATATGATACAATATAGTCTAATATATATATCTAATTCATCTGTACAAATCTGTAACAAATAAATATACACATTCTGACATACGTTCTTGTTATATACCATTTTTTCTGAACATAATTGTTTTAGTAATACTCCAGTTCCTGTTCCTGTGCTTCGCATTCAATGTAGAAACATTGTTGCTTTTTTCACGACTAAATTTCGACAAGAAAAAAGGAACGGGATCACTATTGTATCCTTTAACCGAATAAGGAATAGTAACAAACTATTTCACATTGACAAAACTGTGCCACATTACTCTGAGCATAAATATACGTGTAGATGAGCTATACAGTGTATAATCCAGCATATTCCTAGTGTATATTCCGTCACTTAGCCAAATAAACAAATACACCGGTCCCATTCAGTATTGAAGCAAGTTTGCACGAATTTTTATATTTTAAATACTGTTTTTAAGTTATACCGGTATATATCTAAGATGAACAGTAAGTTCACTATAGCTTTGATACTGTTTTATGTTGTTTTGAAATATAATGCCTTTTTAGTATCTTTCTACTTAAATGTATTTATTAATTGATAATCATTTTTCGGCACTGATTCCAAAAAAAGGACATATATTCTTATTCATAATTCAAGCCGAATAAGCAACTGAAACGCTCTAACTTTACCCTGAATCTGTAACGACTTCTTTGAATACACAAATACGAAATTTGTAAAATGTATTTTAATACTTACCTCATTTGCACATACATTTCCCAAATTATTTCGACCATGATTTGCTAATATGTGTCAGTTCACCAAGGTAAGTGCCGAAGTATTTTTTAGATTCATAAATGCGCCACTTAACATTTCAAAACGTGAATGTTAAATCCGTGAAATTCGAAAAATTATCACTAAAACTCCTGCATTTTCGATGTTTTTTGTGTGATTCATGGCGTGTCTTTAAAGGCGTGGCACCACGCTCTGTTGATATGTATTGTACTTGCTTTGAAGGCAATTGTGTGATGAACTGTGTCATAGGGTGATTATAATGTCATAGGTTGATTAAATCGATGTTATATTTCAAAGCCACTATCTTTAAGTAGGCATAGTCAATTGTTATTAGAATTGTAGTTGTAGTATTAGTAGTGTTTAACCACTATTGTTATACTTCATGCTTACACCGTTTATGCGCACGAGCACTTGATTGATAATCCTTTTCGCGCCACTGTCCAAAAGCGGTAGCGACTGTCAGATAGCTAGACGCCATTTGAAAGTGCTGATTTAGCAGTTGTTTATAAATACATCTGCAGGTATTTTATGTTATTAGTATTATTATTATCATTACTATTGTTATTATTATTATGTTTATTATTATTATTATTATTATATTGAAATAATATTGTATTGTTAAACATGTCGATGCGGTTGTATTGATTGCATTGTTATATGTTTGCTATATTGAAATGATTGATTATCTATTCCTTAACATTAATCCATTTATATTCGTTATATAATTCTAAGCTATTGTTGCAGATTTATTCATATTTGTTTGTCTGCACGGGGACATTACACTTAGAAACATCAACCGTTGTTGGTATTTATTCTCCACCCACTACGGCTGGCGAGGCCGCCAACAATGGCGCCCAACGTGAATTCTTCGTGACTTCCCCTAGCAGCAAGACAGCGAGCGTTTTCGGAGCACTCCAAAAGAAGAATACATACTTCTACGAGGAAGGTATTCTGTATGGCCATTTTTGAATTGTCCATGGAACGACCATAACCTTAAATCCCGGGTTGTGATAAGATTGTTAAAACACATAGCATGCTTTGAAATTGAGCTCAATACACATCATTCCTGATTACCGGTACCACTACGCGTTAGTGCACTTGTCCGAGGATCACGCTTTTCGTCGATGGATTGAAGACCAGACTGTGTTTTATTATTGAGTTAAGTGATTTGACACTTAATTGTGAATTCTATTTGATAAATTCATTAGTGTTTTAAGTTTTATTAAAGTAATATTTTCATTAATTACGGTTGCATTATTTGTATTCCTTTGTATGATGTTATTTATATTTTTGTATTAATATTTTTATGATTTTTTTTACTGAACGTGAAAATTGGTCACTGCACTAATTATAGGATATAAATCTGGCCCTGCATGACATGACAACTAACGTTTCATCTCACTATGTTTCATTCATAAACTAATCCGTATACAATAGAGTATCGGTCAGGTAGCGTAGTTGTGTACACAATATTGAGTAAGTGGTAAAACCATTCTAGTGGCATTTTGAAGGTGAAATTTCGTGCAATTTATATCAGAATGATTTAATTGATATGTACCTTTATACGAAAAAGGAGATACGTGTGATTTTGTATAAATTCATGCGTATTTTTTTAACTGGTTGGGATGAACGTTAAATATATTATTTAGCATTGATTGAGGTCTGATCCACCTGTTTCAATGATAAATACAACACTGGTTTAACGTTCAATTAGAGAATATTGCGAACAAATCCTTGCAAGGTCGCCCGTTGTTTTTTATATCGCGTATTTTAAACCGTTTGTGTTGTGTAAAATATACCCAGTATATTTTACATCGTTACGCATTTTTGTATGTGCACTTCTTATTAGTGTGTATACAAAGTTGAAATTGGAGTAGTGTGCCATATGTTTGGTTAGATTGTACAAACATCAGCGGCGCATGGTTTAAAATATAGGTTTAACTTAAAACGTGTGATACATAAACAGAATTTACATTGAAGAAATAAAACTAATGTCATATTAAATTACCTCAATTAATTAATCACAAAACAATAATAAAATAAAAACAATAAAAAAAAAAAAAAATTAACAATTGCCAACTTAATAATCTTTAATAAGACTTCAAGATTTTGAATTGTACTTAATCATCTTGATTAAAATTATATTGAAATTATTTTAACCTAAATATAATTTAGATACTTTAAATTTGGTTAAAATAAACTTCACTGATTTGTTTTAAATTAAATCTGATTTCAGTAGGTTTTAAAATAAAACAAATTTAGTGAACTTGATGAACTTGGGTGTTTGAATTACTTTATATATAGTAATGTAATATATAAAGTTCAATTAAGTTTAATTCAATTAATTAAATTAAAAATAAAATAAAATAAAATTACATTAAATAAAATTAAAGAAGATTAAATTAAATTAAATTAGTTTAAGTTTAATTGAAGTGAATGGAATGAAATTAAATAAGGTTTAGTTTAATGAAATGACTTGAATTAAATTAAATTAGGTTAAGTTTATTTGATTGGAATTTAATTAAAATAAATTAGGTTATGTTAAATTAAATTCATTGAATTGAATTGTGAATTGAATTGTGAATTGAATTGTAAATTCAATTGTGAATGGAATTGTGAATGGAAGTGTGAATTGAATTGTGATTTGAATTGTGATTTGAATTGTGAATTGAATTGTAAATTGAATTGGGAATTTAATTGTAAATTCAATTGTGAATGGAATTGTGAATGGAAGTGTGAATTTAATTGTGATTTGAATTGTGAATTGAATTGTGAATTGATTTGTGAATAGTGATTTCTGAATTGAATTGTGCATTGTGATTTGTGAATTGAATTTAAGTGTTCAAATGAAATGAACTATTAAAGAGAAGTGAAGTGAATTGTTTAAGTGAAGTGAAGTGTTCAAATGAAGTGAAGTGTTCAAGTGAAGTGAAGTGTTCAAATAACGTGTTCGATTGAAGTGTACAAGTAAAGTGTACAAGTGAAGTGTTATGTTGAAGTCAAGTGAAGTTAAATTAGATTGAAATTTCTAAATATAGTGATAATTGTATGTAAAGGAGCTAAATCATGGATAATCCTTCATCTGAAAGAGATAAAAGGTTGATGCGAAGGGAACAATTGAAATTAGAGATTGAATATAAAGAGAGACAAATTCAGAAGAGAACGAAGCTCGCGAGCATTAAACAAAGAGACAACGAGATTGAAGAGGAACAATTAGCAGAATTGCAAAAACAGAGAATGAGAGTGGTTGAAATGCGACACAAGGCTCGACAAGAAAAAGAAGACCTACAAAAACGCAAATGTGAAGAAATCAGAATAAAACGAGAAGACAAAGAGATTGAAAGGCTGAAAGAAAAAAGAAGGCAGTTGGAAAGACAGATTCTAGAAATCGAAGAATTTGATGCGTTGGAAGATGCTGATGGTAGCATGGAACAAGAAGGAGCATGTGGTTATGATACACAGTTTAAGGACATAAACACAGATGAATATAAAAGAGATGACGTGAGATATAAAGACAATGCTAAAATGAGCAGATCTGTAATAACGGTAGATGAATATGGACATATAGATGATATCAGTAGCATCAGTAGGGGCATTAGGTACCATGAAAGTGAATTGGAACGTTCAGAGACTTGTTCAGAGAGTACCACAGACACCTTTGACAAGGAGTTAAAATGGCTGGACAGCAAAGCCAAGAAGCATGTTGTAACTGATCGTGGTGACAGGTTGAAAGTTCAGAGGAACAATAATGTCGACAAATGTGATGATGAACTACTGAACAAAGATGTTAATCATGAATATCATAATTATAGAGGAAATAGAAAATTGAAATTGTCACATAGAAAGAAACATGGCAATGTGGATCAAATACACAGATTGAATTCTGAGGCCAGAATTAAAAAGGAGGGAGATACATATGTAACAGATGATGATGACACGTACTCAGATGACGAATATAGTATTGAAAGTGAAGTAGTACAGCAATTAAAGAAGGAGATAGAAGACATGAAACAGAGAGAAATAAAAATGATGGATGAAATTGAAAGTAGAAATAAAGCGGAAAAAATAAAAGCAGCTAAGAGAAAGCTCAAGCAACAACAAATAAGACAACTATTACAGCAAAAGCAAGAGTTAGAAGAGAGTCTGTTGGAGAAACAAAGCACTTTAAGTTCCCTAGAGGGAGAGTATTGTGCAGATGATTTGGACACTGACATAAAAGCAGTACGTGAACCTAAAGTGCCTTTTGTAATAAAGCCTAATGTTCCAAAATTCTCTGATCCTCAAACATTCAATGAATGGAAACTTGAAATTGAATGTATGATGAAATCTGGCATTTATCACCAAGATGTATTGAGTCAGTCGATAAGAAATTCCATCACTGGAAAGCCAAGAAAAGTTCTCACAACTTTAAAGCCTGATGCAAGCCTGCAAGAACTACTTACAACTTTGGAAACAAATTTTGGTGATATCAAGACGGGCCAAAGTGTTATAGAAGAATTTTATAATAGCAAACAAGAAAAATACGAAGATATATCGACATGGGCCATACGGTTGGAGACACGTATCCAGAAGGCCATTAATCGAAATGAAATACAAGAAGAAAAGAAAGATACAATGTTGAGAACGAGATTCTGGAGGCACATCAATCATACTTAATTGCGAAATGCAACCAGAGTGTACTTTGAAACGGTCTCAACATTCGACGGGTTCAAAGTTAAAGTCAGAAGGGAAGAACAGGAAATGGCTGTATGTAAAGGAACGGAACTGTCTAAAGAGAGTAACGTACTGCACATTGATGAGCAAATGAAAATATTAAAGGATCTCACAGAGAAAATGAATCTTATGGAGAAGAAGTTGAATGAGATGTCAAAAGAGAAACCATCACAAGATAGAAACGAGTCACGTTTTGAAAATCGAACATCCGACTAACCAAATTATAGAAGATGTCATATAGGTCGTTACAGAAACATGAACAGAGGAAGAGGATTTAGAAGTTATCGAGGTCAATATCCAACTCGAGGGTACTAAAGACAAGATCCGACAGAACAACAACCTAAAACACAACATTTAAACCAACAGAGGCTCTGATCGCGGGGGCTGATGAGAGCGGCATGAACAACATATGCCCCGACACATTCACTGATGAACAACATGATAAAGGAGACTTACTGCAAAGAATGATCGGAGACCCTAATTTAACAGACATCAAAATAAACGGAATTCTAGTTAAAGCTTTGATTGACAGTGGCTCACAGGTCAGCTCAATCACTGAAGAATTTTATATTAACATGGATCACAAACCTGAATTGACTTCTATGGATGATTTTCAAATAGATCTAAAAGGTGCAAATGGCATGACAGTTCCATATACTGGATACATCGAAGCATCTATAGAAACACAACTTACCTCTACACCAATACTTACCGTTTTATTGGTTATCCCGGTGTCACAGTATCATGGTGTAGCTCCAGTCCTTCTAGGTACGAATTTAATTCGCAATATTCAACAATGCAGAAATACAGATAATTTACCTGATGAGTGGGAAGCAGCCATGATGTCCATCAATCCGTTTATCGGTAGAGTAACTGCAACGAAACCCATAACCTTACATCCAATGGAAACCAGAACAGTTACTGGATTTGTAAGGAAGATCAAGAATACTGACGCAGTAATTACAGAGGCATTTGAAGATGAACACTCTCATAGTGCTATTGTTTGTCCACGCGTGGTCACTGTGAATAACGCTGGTCGAACCGCAAGAATACCGGTAAGAATCTGCAACGTAACAGCAAGACCAATTAAGATCAAGGCAAGGCAGAGCCTATGCCAATTAAACGAAGTGCAAGGATTACGAGAAGCACCAGTTTAAGAGCCATTGACTGCAGCAATACAGACTGAAACAGCACCCGCAAAGAAAGGAGAAGTTAAAGATGGAGATATTAAACATCAATATGGTGTTAATTTAGAACAGACCGATTTGACCGATGATGAAAAAAATCAAGTGTATAAGCTGTTCCAAAAATATGATACAATCTTTCCAAAACATCCCCTGGATCTTGGACATACCTCAACCGTAAAGCACTCTATCAAACTAAACAATGAAACACCTTTTAAAGAACCATATCGAAGAATCCCACCTGGAGTATTTAATGAAGTCAGAGAACACTTGAAAGAAATGCTGGACATGGGAGCAATTCGAGAATCAAGAAGTCCTTGGTCTTCAAACTGTGTAATTGTGAGAAAGAAAAATGGTACAATTCGATTTTGCATCGACTTCCGGAAACTCAATGAGAGAACGAAGAAAGACGGTTATGCTTTACCACGAATTTAAGACACCTTACACTTGTTATCAGGGTCCAAATATTTCTCCAAACTAGACATGAAAGCCGGATACTGGCAGGTAGAACTTGAGGAGGAAGATAAGGAGAAGACTGCATTTCAGGTTGGAGGCCTGGGGTTTTATGAGTGCAACCGTATGCCCTTTGGGTTATGCAATGCCCCCGCGACCTTCCAACGATTGATGGAACGTTGCATGGGAGATCTTAATCTACGAGACTGCCTCATCTACTTGGACGACATCGTCATTTTTTCCAAAGATATTCAAAGCCATATCCATAGATTGGACGAAGGTTTTTCAAGATAAGCTTCCTACAATCTTACAATTAAGCCATCCAAATGTGAATTCTTCAAAACCAAAATAACATATCTCGACCATGTTGTCTCCGAAGAGGGAATAAGTACAGACCCCGAAAAGACTGAAACGGTGAAAAATTGGCCCGTTCCTTGCAATGTAAAAGACGTCCGGAAATTCTTAGGGTTTGTTGGATATTACAGGCGTTTCATTAAAAACTTTTCTAAGATTGCAAGACCTCTCAACAACCTACTGATTGGCCACACTAACAAACCCAAGAGTAAACAAAAACCAAGTGCATTGTCAAAGAAAGTTCCGTTTGTATGGACAGATAAACAGCAATCGGCTTTTGAGGAGTTAAAAAGACAGTTGGTTAATCCTCCAATTCTTGCTTATGCGAACTATGCACTTCCGTTCGTTGTTCACACTGATGCGTCGTCACAAGGTCTTGGCGCAGTCCTCTATCAAAAACAAGATGGGAAGGAAAGGGTGATTGCGTATGCAAGTCGTTCTCTGAGTCCAGCAGAAAAGAATTACCCAGCCCATAAACTGGAATTCCTCGCTTTGAAGTGGGCGATATCGGAAAAATTCCATGATTATCTATATGGAACCAAGTTTGAAGTGGTTACTGACAATAACCCTCTCACTTATGTCACCACTACAGCCAAGTTGGACGCCACTGGTTGGATGGCAGCATTGGCTAATTATGAGCTTACACCGCGCTATCGCGCCGGACGTCAGAATGCCGATGCGGATGGACTCAGCCGAAAGACCGTAGATACAGATGTTTTAACTGCATTGGCTACAGCTGTGATGGCTACAGTCGAAGAAGCACCTTTATGCTTTAGTATAGCTGATCCCGACGTGATTGACAAACTTGAACAAGAAACAACTGTTCCAGACGACATTATACAAGCATATGCTTTGAGTTCGAAAGATTGGCGAAAATCTCAAATGTCTGATCCAGTGATTGCCGAACTCATAAACCATATCCAGCAAGGCACCAGGCCGACTCTTTAACCGACCTCGAGTGAGTTTTCAGCTGCAACTAAGTATTTAAGAGACTGGAACAAATTGGAACTGAGGGATGGCGTTCTCTATCGTATAGCCAATTATGGGAACCAGTTGTATAGACAGCTTATACTACCCAGTCAGTTACGGGGTGAAGTGTTCCGTGCCCTACACGATGATCTAGGCCATCAGGGTAGGGACCGAACCGCGTCATTGTTTAAACAGAGATTCTACTGGCCTGGTATGGACACTTTTATTAGTCGCAACGTAGCCAGTTGTCCTAGATGTATTCGGCGCAAGACACATGCAGAGGCAGCTCCATTGGTCAGTATTCAGACATCTGCTCCTATGGAAATGGTGTGTTTAGATTTTCTTAGTCTCGAGAGATCTAAAGGTGGCTTTGAGAATATCCTCGTAATCACTGACCATTTCAGCAGATATGCCCAAGCATTTCCTACCACCAACCAGACAGCTCATACAACCGCCCGTGTCCTTTTTGAAAAATTCTTCGTTCACTACGGATTTCCGGAAAGGATACATAGTGATAAAGGAGCCAATTTTATGTCCAGCCTCATTCAAGAAATTTGTCAACTTGCAGGCATACAGCAATCCCGCACTACTCCTTATCATGCAATGGGCAATGGAATGGTAGAGAGGTTTAACCAAACCTTAATACAAATGTTGGGAACATTAGAGGAAGATAAGAAAAGCAACTGGAAGGACTATGTTAGTCCAATGGTTCACGCATATAACTCGACTATTCACAATAGTACTGGGTACGCACCTTACTTCTTGATGTTTGGGCGCCACCCAAGGTTAGCAGTGGATGCACTTCTAGGTCTCAACACAGACGATATTGGTGCGAAGTACAAGAATGAGTACGCTCGAAAACTCCGTGAACGGTTAGCTTCCTCATACCACAAAGCTAAAGAGATTGCTAACAGGACTGCGGAAGTGACTAAGCGTCAATATGACATGAAGGCAAGAGCTGCTAAAATCCAACCTGGAGATCTTGTTCTTGTGCGAAATGTTACCTTAAAGGGAAAGCAGAAAATAGCTGATCGCTGGGAAGATACGCCGTATGTAGTTTTAGGCCAACCTAATCCTGAAATTCCAGTCTATGACGTCAGGATGGATGATCTGAGAGCTAAACGCATACATCGCCTTCATCGCAATCTTTTACTACCCTTTGGAGTGGACTTAACCAGTAGTGGCAGTGTTCCACAGTATAAAGAAAGGCACCAACAGAGTGAACTGATTGACATACCACGGTATGTAATTCCGCAGCGGAGAGCCGGAAGTACAGTTTCCCAGGACGACGAAAAATCGTGTGTTGACGAAGTTCCAGTTTTACGCCGTTCCGCTAGGAAACGAAATCCGCCTAAATGGAGAACATCCAGAGATTTCGTGTATTGAGACAGTGAACTTTGTGCAATATGACAAATTGTATTAAGTAAACGTTTACCGTAAGTGAAAACGGAGAGTGCGTGTGTGTTTTTTTATGCTGTGATATATAGTAATTGAATATCGTTAATATGTATCACGTGTGATTGTGTTTTTTTAGTATAAATATGCATGCCTCTAATAATGTGAATATTGCTTAATGTCAGCTTGTAATATTCAAAATGTGATGAATTTTTAAAAATATATAGATGTTTCACTATATATGCGTTTGTTATTTAGTAGTCCGTATAAAGCCGGTTCTGACATGCTCTAAGTTAAAAGTTTGAGCATATTTGATTAAAATATAAGAACCCTATTGACTTATTATTTTCTCTTTGTGTTGATATTAATTGAAATGTCGGGACGACATTTATACACCGGGGGGATATTGTCATAGGGTGATTATAATGCCATAGGTTGATTAAATCGATGTTATATTTCAAAGCCACTCTCTTTAAGTAGGCATAGTCAATTGTTATTAGAATTGTAGTTGTAGTATAAGTAGTGTTTAACCACTATTGTTATACTTCATGCTAACCCCGTTTATGCGCACGAGCACTTGATTGATAATCCTTTTCGCGCCACTGTCCAACAGCGGTAGCGACGGTCAGATAGCTAGACGCCATTTGAATGTGCTGATTTAGCAGTTGTTTATAAATACATCTGCAGGTATTTTATGTTATTATTATTATTATTATCATTACTATTATTATTATGTTTATTATTATTATTATTATTATTATTATTATTATTATTATTATTATTATATTGAAATAATATTGTATTGTTAAACATGTCGATGCGGTTGTATTGATTGCATTGTTATATGTTTGCTATATTGAAATGATTGATTATCTATTCCTTAACATTAATCCATTTATATTCGTTATATAATTCTAAGCTATTGTTGCAGATTTATTCATATTTATTTGTCTGCACGGGGACATTACACTTAGAAACATCAACCGTTGTTGGTATTTATTCTCCACCCACTACGGCTGGCGAGGCCGGCAACAACTGTATTTAGGCAATGTAGTTTACTTCGGAACTAAAACTGCATTCACCACTAATCACATTCAACTATAGCATTGAGCCCCCGATCGTCTCCTTTCGAATACACGTTTCATATGGTTAAACAATCTAAAAGGTAAGATCCATTAGAAAAGGTTGGAACATTTATATTTATTAAGTATAGTCGTCGTCAATTAATAACAACAGTCAGTGTGCTAGATATAATTTAGCGTTGTGCTCTGTATTCGTTGTCTCTTTGTGTAGTGCAACACAACTGGGGCCTATTTATCACACTTTAGATTGTGAGCATGATAGAATGAAACAGAGGCATTGTATATATAGCAATATTCCAATGTAAGAAATGCATTCACCAGCAGTTGTCATATTCACATCATTAATGTGCCGGTGCTCCAACATATCGTCATGAAGAATAAACACGCACGTGGCAATTTATTTTACTAAAGACTAATACATTTTGTATTTTATCTTAATAAGAACACATATTATCAATATTTTGTTATTTGTATCGATGCATTTACCTTATATAGTATTAAAATAAAAATTGACAGATGCCCAATGTTGGTGCTGAAGTCTTTATATATTCATATATGTACCGTAAATAAATCCTTCTTAAAATTGTATTGAATCCGTGAAATATGAAAATTCATTCTAACAAAACCTTATGAATTTTTAAGTTGATGTTATATTTTGCATTCATGACGTGTGTGCAATGTCGTGACATAACACGCTGTTGATATATAACGTGCTCGTTATAAATGCGTACCTCAAACTGCTTTCAATATTAATCGTGATCGTCTAAAACATTGAGCACTAAATCGTATACATTCGTTACTAAATACAATGATTCAGACCATTGTGCAATACAATCAAGAATGTATGCCTCATCAGAACGTTTTCCAACAGATATCGACAAACAATTGTTTTCATAATTTGATTCATACCTATTCAAACTACTGTTCATTATTTCTTATTCACACCAAACACGCAACATGTATTTTTGTAGGACACCTTTTTTGCAAATTGTACTTTGCGTGATATATATATAGCAGCCAGCGCAGCTCCTAACCAAGCTGCGCAAATGCACAGACCGGGCTTGAGCTGCGTTGGCTGCATATGACTTAGGACCCATTATTTATGACGCGGGTCTTTAACGAATCTCTCTGTTTCTTACAAATGGAACATTTAAGCGGAATACGTTTTGATAGTAAATTGAAGTAAAACTGTATTATTATTAGCAAACGTTCGTGCTTCCGACGCTGTCTGAAGCCAATCTAACGTTCACTTTTAAATGTTCCAATATCGTCGCCGGAAATTCACCTTGTATATATTTTCATACAAATAATAAAACCGAGCATTTTTTAAGAGTTAAAATTGTGTAACAATAACAAATCTAGCTATGACATGCCGGCAAATTCTATAAAGATCACTTATTTTAGTGGGTAAAATTTATTTTAAGACATATTTAACGAAATATTCGTTGATTTTGAGTGTAAAAGGGGCTTAAATTCACGAGGTCAATTGTTTATTTATGATTTTGGAAGGTTAAAATAAACAAAGAATACATTTATAAAACTCTAGTATTTTGCTTTTTATAAATTGCCTCATTCCAAAAAAAGATATATTTCTCCAAATTGTGTTAAGTCAATTTTACGGCCAAGACGTGTTAAATATACATAAACCTGTGATGTTGCCATTATTTTGCGCTATTTAAAAACGTTGACACCAGTTTCATCTTTGACTTTGAAGATGTTTTGTTGTAAATTAGTAACTCTAATTGTGCTTACTCGAACAAGTCGTTCACATTCAGTTAGTCGATTAACTTTAGACGGAATGAAACAAGAAGATTCATTCTTTGTTGTATACTATAGTGGTTTATTAAAGCAATGACGTAAGGGTAAAGTAAACCCTTTTGTTTTCTAAAAAAATACAATTTAGATAAGGCTGAATGTGTGTACACTACACTTGAAGAATAAATTTCAAGTAAAAGGACATTACGTGGAGAAAATATGTCAAAATTGTATATCTTCACAACAGCAACGGTATTTATATACTGGTTATATAATACTTCCTCCGGTCAGATGCCTGACTAGACCAGTACATTAATCAATACGTTGCATTCACCTCAAATTAATGATGGAGAGAAAACGATGATAACAGTGCTGATTAAGACAATACAAATAATGATGATGACGGTGATGATGATGGTGATGATAATGATGATGATGATGATGATGATGAAGACGAAGAAGAAGAAGAACAAGAAGAAACTGATGATGATGATGATTTGTGATAAGAGATCCGCTCAAATAATAAAATTATATCAAACTATACCACACACATCGTAAAATATTGTCAGCTTCAGTTGTTCTTTAACAACCAAAAGTGTATGCACCATTTGAAGTTTTGTTCAATCGGTACTATCAGAGTTAATTGATATGTTTTAAATCCATGAAAATTAACCGATGAATTCCGTACTTTTCCCGAATATAGACAATCAACAGTTCACATTTATAAATGCGAACACACAATTATAAATGCAATGTTTGAATGCAATCTGCAACGTCTTCCAATAAGGGTTCTCATGTACTTGTTATTTAAGATCGACAAAAGGATTTGTGACGATTTTCACCAAATTAAAAAAGCAAATAAATAAAACAACGCATCGTGTATTTGTGAATCAATTCATGACATGGTATTTCGTTCTTACAATCCGCTAAGGTGACAGCAGAAGATTTAGATTTTCGACAATAACGCCGACTTTATTTTAAAAAAACACCTGAATATGTTGCGAATCTTTTTAAAACAAGCATACATTAATGTTTACAATGTATTTTATCGTCAAAGATTCTCATATCAAATTCTCAAACTATTTTTATCAGTATTAACTTATAATTGACTGTTTCCCAATGTTAGTGCTGACGTTTTTATATATTAATACATATATTGTAACTTAATTTTACTTGTAGTCTATACATGTTGAAACCGTAAAATGCGACCACTTCACAACAAAACACGCTGTTGATAAGTATTGTGCTCGCATTGAAGGCAATAGTCTGTGCTTCGTGTGAAATGGCATGACATCACACGCTGTTAATAAGTATTGTGCTCGCATTGCAGGCAATAGTCTGTGTATCGTGAGAAATGGCATGACATCACGCGCTGTTGATATGTAGTGTGCTCGCATTGAAGGCAATAGTCTGTGCCTCGTGTACCATGGCATTACATCACACGCTGTTGATAAGTATTGAGCTCGCATTGAAGGCAATAGTCTGGTGAACTGTATCGAATACATGCGTTTTCATACGAAACTCAAACTACGTGCACCACTTATTGCAGTCGACTATAGCATTAAGCCCGCAATCGTATCCTTTCGAATAACAGTTTCATATGGTTAAACAATCTAAAAGGTAAGGTCCATCAGAACATTTTCTAACAAATAGCGAATAACAGGTAAAGTCGTTGTCGATTAATAATAACAGTCAGTGCTATTTATAATTTATATATTTACAACCAACTTGAATATGCCGTATTTCGTATTGGTCCAAAATGACAAATGCTTTTTTCTGATTTTTTCAATAATTGAGCATGTATACAACTTTACTTCATAAGTATAAGAGTGTATGTTGTTAATATAAGATAATATGCATTCCAACATATTTATTGATTTGTAACTTTATTGATGTATTGCTTTATTTATTGCTATATTGACTTATTGACTTATTGACTTATTGATGTATTGATCTAATGATATATTGATTTATTGATTTATTGATTTATTGTTTAATCAAATAACCAACTCCGTTTTTTTCCGTTGAGGGGCGAAGAGCCGGATGCTTATTTTGTATTCAAGACAATTACTATTACGTCTTGTAAAAATAATTGTAAAAAGAGGAGTTGCTATGTGTTGGCTTGTCTGAAATAGGGCTTAGACGTGCCAGTTGACATGCGTCAACAATAAATCGCATTAATCGCATTAAAAGCAAACATGGCTGCACCGAATTATACCTCATAAATTTCACCTAAAACTGTGTTTACTATTAATTCCATTTGTTTGAAGCCATCCTCTCTCAGTGTTATACATTAGTTGCTTAATATAATTATTATGATCACTACAAAATATTATCAGAAATGTGAGATCAATTACAATATTGCCGAACAGGAAAAGTAAATTGGTCGCCATATTCAACCAATACATAGTCAGATATACAAATGAAAACCAGATAATTTCGCATTTGATACTAAACAATTCAACTTTCGAAAAAAACTCGGAACGGATTCGCACGTATAACATACTAAAATTACTGCATAAACAGGAAAAATGTCTAATTATATACATGTACCACAACCATATAAATGAAACAAACTTAAATAGTTATATTTACTTTCATTACAATGTAAACATGGTCAATAGCATTTACCTTTCACATTACCGCGTTCCTCAAATCCAAGCCAAATCAATAATAAGTCGATGTATGGATTTATAGGATATTCAAGATATTATCCGGAGATAATCACATTTCTGCGAAATAATAAGATTTAAACACAAAATTTTCACTTTACGGTACCATACTATTCATTCAGAATGACAGAAATGTTTAAGAAAAACAAAAATGCCAAAACAGCCCGTATACACGGATTGTTTGCAACTAACTATTCGACGTTTCCCAGTCATAGCGACGAAATATTGAATGCATGTAAATAGTTCGCAATTTTCAATTGAAAGTATGTCCGTCAAGTTTCATGACATGTTGATCAAACGTTCAAAAGCCATTAGATATAATGCAGAAACAAACAAAATATATGCAAGTGTATAAAATGTATCAGACTTTTAATATTGTTTGTGTTCACACTGCATGTGCAAGCAGAAAAACGAATTCCTAAAATATATTTTATCTTTCCTATCTTTATCGAAATTGGTATTCTGAACCGCTGGTTAACATATTTAAATGAGCTTTAATAAATGTTTTATACAATAATGTAACCAGATCTATTGGTCATGCGAACAAAATAGACAATAACACAATTATAATTTCATATAAAATAATACATATAGCTGGACATACACCCAGTGTCATGCGGTGTAAAAAACTAGGACGGGGTTGAGAAGGCCAATCTGTGGTGTGCGTAATTAAATATTCAGGAAATTTCTACCCGTTGAGTTAATACACGTAATACAAATGAACTTATAAGTTTATTTTAATTATCACGATATTGTACTTTTAACTGAAATTGGCACAATGTATTATTGATATTCAATCCAACAACGAGAAATTGATTTAAATAATTGTGTTTGGTGACTTGAACTCGCATACTTCGGATCTGCACGATTTTGTTGAAAATGAAAATACTAATAATATAAAAAATGCCGGACGACTACATCCCTGACGTATGTTTACCGCGCTACTCGCAAGCTGAAGGGCGGCTTAACAATACAGGTTTAATTCTTCTTGATTTGTGTAAACTCACCGTTTTGCCTATTCGTAATGGTCGACTAGATAAAGATATGCCTAGTACATATACATGTACAAATGCTGGTATATCTGGATCTAGCGTTGTTGATTATCTAAACCGTATTTGTATTTATATATATAAGTCAATTGTGAGTGCATGATCCAATTATTGTATCTGATCATTGTTTGGTAGACTTTTCATTGTCTTAAACCAGCCTGATAATAGTAATAAATTAGTCAAAGTTGATCAGATTCAGACACATATATATGTTTGGAATGGTAAAACTAAGGAAAGTTACATAGAAGTGTTGTCATCTTCCTAAGTTATCAAATTAATGCATGGCGAAATGCTATTAGAAATTGAAGTTCTTCACATGATATACATTTGTGTATTTCACGATTTAGTGATATTATTTACAAAGTTGCTTCACCTTTATTCAAGCGCAAACTAAAAACACAAACTACAAATTGATTTTACAGAAAACAGAACGACATTTAAATTTATTTAGGAGAAATGAAACAGATGAATATCTGTCGTTATTAACTAACAGTAGAACTAAATGTAAAAATTGTATAACGCAAGCTAAACTAAGAAATGATAATAATCATACCAAAAGAATTGTGAGATGCCATGTTCAAAATGCAAAATTGTATTCGAAAATTGTAAAACAGTCTGCTGGCTTTCGAATATCACACATAACCACGAGAGAGTTTGCGAATAACTTCAAAATTATTGATACCCCGGATAGCTTGTTTTTACTCCCGATGAAGATGTTGTACACTTTGTAGGAAGGTATAAACAAAAGCAGTTTAATATTATGTTTAAAGAATTAACAACCCAATATCACTTCAGGAAATTAACAAAGCTATAACCAAAATAAGGCCCTGATTTATTGTTAAATTAATTTTTTATACACGGTACAAGAACAATTACGCCGTATTTGCATGCTCTATTTAATAAAATATTTACGTTAGGGTATTTTCAAACACCATGGTCTGATGGTCTCGTGATTCCTTTACACAGGAAAGGCAGTGCTAACAAAGTCAATAATTAGCGAGGTATTACATTGTTAAGCATTCTCTTAAATTATTTACCAAAATATTAAATAATATATTGTCTGTTTGAACAAACAATTAGTGTGCATATATACAGGAACAGGCGGGATTCAGGCCTCACCGGAGAAGAGTGGGTGCTATTTTTCAATTACATGGACAATGTTTTCCGGGATAATTTATGGTATAAATTGATACAATTAGGTATTCGAGGTCACATATTAGATAAAATAAGGTCGACGCATACCGCAATAAAGTCAAAATTATAATCCTGTAAGTTAAGCGAAAGCATGCTTGCTTGGAGTGAGGCAGGGTGAATGTTTGTCTTCATTTTATTTTCCATGTATTTAAATGAGTCAGCGTTTTATACGTAAGACATATAAGGTCTTGACGTAATTGATTTTTAAATGTTTCTTTTTGCTAATGATATGATTGTTTTTGGCAGCACGGCAAAAGAATTATTAAGAGGATTAAATTTGCTTTAAAACTAATTAAAACTAACATTTTGATTTTCAGAAAAGGTTGGCAAACAATTTCTAAACATTTTATTATAGCGGTAAACTGATTGATATCGGACTCGTTTTTACTTCTGGATGTTTCTTTTCGGAAGCACATACTACGCTTTTAGGACAGGCATTAAAAGCCATTTTAAAAATGAATAAATATTACTGTAAATTTTCTGATATGTATGTGAGCCACAAATTAAATCTCTTTTATAGACTTATAACTCCAATTCTGAATTATGGCTGTGAAGTTTGGTATGTGTTAATGGAATGTCCGCTGGGCGTGCTCATATACTATTTTGTAAACAAATCCTCTGCGGATGACTTTGTCTGAGGCAAACTTTGTCGTCTTAATTATCAAGCTGTCAGATATATTAGCATTATTAAATATTGGATTACATTGATAAGAACATCAGACAACAAATGTACTAAAACATTTTATTTAATGCTGGTTAATGTTTGCAATAACCAGACTTGCTTTGTAACTTAGGGTTTTACGCGTTATGGCTCTTTCAAGATCTCGGAATTGATAAGGCGTTTATCAGAAATCTTAGACAAAGATCGAATGCCTATTTTATTCAAAATTGGAATAAGATATTGTGCAACTCAAACACATCAGCACTTTAAAATGTCAACCTTATTAAGATATGTGCACAATTTAAAAATCGTATACGTTTTTCTAAATTAAGATGATCTTCACATTGATTGTATTTGGAAAGTGGGAGATGGACGAAACCGTCTCCCGTCCCTACAAGCGAAACAATGTGCAATGTGTGTAATATAGTAGAAGATGAATTTCACTTTGTCTTAGAGTATAAAATTTTCCAGATTTAATATCTCAGTACATGTATATACCATATTATTACAGACACCGACCTTACATTCACACGTTTATTCAATTAGTTACAACTGAAAATAAAACGTGGCGACACAAACGATGCTGTATCATATTCAACTCATTTTAGCAAGGGATATAAATACATATGTTCCAAGTTGACATATGTATGTGAAGAAAGGTCGCTTTTAATTTAAACAATTTTAATTGTTGTTGTTTTTATCAATTGTGAATCAATTATCTTTGCAGTAAAGACATTGCTATAGGATCGTGCCTGTTCCTAAATACTTCTACGACATTATTGTTGTATTATTGCATACATTAAATTGGATTGAACTATTAGACTCAGAACTGATGTATTTGTATTTATTTATTTTTGATGGCGTATTACATGACGTTTTGACCATGTTGTGTGTTTGTTTATTTACCGACACCGTGTTATATTATCAATTTTATTACATCTTGTAATTTCACCAGAGCCTAATGCTAATGCTAGTGTTACATGCATGAGCTATTATTGACATGAATTTAAATACAGCTAACTGTAGGAAAACTTAATGTACGAAAGCAATTGTGTTATTGTCATATAACTCTCAACATGTACTATTACATATTAAAGAAAGTTGGTTATTGCGGTTAATACACAGGATTATTGTATTATTTCGCATGAAGACCTAACATATGTACCTACTTATATATTTATTACATGGTTGCAATATATAAGCTGCAATAGAATCTAAAAATATCACGTATATCTACTTGCATATAAACCATCGATAGCTGTTAATATAAGCAACTAGTATTGAATAATACATTAATGTATTGTTTTAATGAAATATATTATTGATTTTTTATATCATAAACTATTTTTGCAAACATTGCATGCTTACTATGTCAACTTGGGCTTTTTGCCTTCTGAATACCTTGTTCAATAAACTTGTGATAGTAATGTGTACTTAATTTCCAGTCTAAAAACGCTTACAGTGTGGTTAGGTTCGGCACTCCTTCAAATACATCGGCGTCCATGGATTCAATACCGTTTGACGATAAATCCATTAAGCAAAAAAAAGTTAACTAAAGCGATACCTATACTAATAAGAAACATTTAATCCAGTTATTTTAAATAAGCTATGCATTGTTTAAAATGCATTTGTATGCCTTTATATGGGAAAGACTAACAGGTACCTTTATTCAAATATGACATGTAGCAACATCGCATGATGTCATAGTTTCATGGATAAAAAACATTCTTACCAGAAAGCAATCATATAACAAAGTAACAACAATAAATAAAGGTATATCATTCGTTCAAGCATACATTGGACTTGCACAGATATACATGGCCAGCTGAGCGGTATGTATTTAAATACAAATCATGCGTCTAGTTAAACTCACAGTTCTTTTAGTTGAGTCAAGCCTCGTAACGCTGCCCGAGGAATATTGCCTAATCTGTTGTATTCCAGGTCCCTGAAGTAAAACCAAACATCGCCATGTGACTTAACATTCAAACAATACAGGCACATCATTTGAATTGTTTCCGGTGTTGATTTGAATAATACGAAAACTGATAAAGTTTACTGATAATACAAACAAAACATAAATACTGTAAGTGGTAAGACATTAAAATTATCTTCAACGAGCCCCTGCTTAATAACAATTATACGTGCTTGCTGTTCGCTATGTGAACTACCATTGTATATTGATCTTGTTAGATGGGATATGTTTATAGTTAAAGGAAATGTATTTTGTAAAACACAATATGTACATGTGACTTTACTTCATTTATTTAAGTAACTTCGGATGAGAGTGTGTGTGTTTCCATTTAGTTTAGTTTATTTGCATAAAACACATTCGGATCTTTAGAATTATTGTACTTTATGTAACCATAAATTATCGATAACTTAAACAAGTGTATTAACATACGTTAAACCATTTATACTATTTTTAACTTTTTTTCTTTGAATGTAGTGCAAACGGTTTAATATGTATACATGACTACGGTTATCGCTGTAGAAAATAAAAGCATGCGTATTGAATATATCAGTACATCAATGAATAAACTGTTACGATTTAAGCGGAGTACTAAATCATGTTGTTGTTCTTTGCATATTCGCAATAGCTATAGTACTCTTCATCCAAAAAAATGATGATGTAGGATGTATTGTCGATACTAGTACTGAAGCTGATACAGATAATGGCGATTATTGTTGTAATAGTTTTAGTCATGGTGTGCAATATAACAATGATCACTATGCTGATCAATATGCTCCCAAGCTGAGCGAGAAAAGGATGCGGATAATGATCAATGTGATAATGCCAATTAAAACTAAGATAATGAAAGTAGCTGATAAACGAAAGCCTTTGATAAAGTTACAGTATTGATAATCGTGATCAGGCTGAGGGGCTATTTTTAACACTGATCAGATTGCTGTAACCATAGAAAACAATGGTATCTCCGAATATTAATTGAAAACAAAAGGTGGTTGTGTCTTAAATTGTCGATGAAATATCTACTCAATAAAGCAATCTTTATTTGTTTAATATGTTGCATCACAGTAAATCCACACGTTTTAAAGTGATACCATTCAACCAATTAACTAATCATTCCGTTACTTTCAAGACAATCAACAATTTTAATTTGTAAATGCGCTCATAAAATATATAAATCAATGTTTGAATGCAATTTAAAACGTCATCCATTATGGGTTCTCGTGCAATTGTTATAATTAAACGGTTGATATAAACAATATTAATATACACATTCATATAAATATGTATACTATATATAATATACGCACTGATAATTATATTTGAATAGAAAATAGCAACAATCATTGTGATTTAGTAATTGATATAGCGGTCAAGCTACCCTTATAATCCATCTCCACAAATAATTTGAGATCAATAAATGTTTATTAGACAACGACACGAAGTGATTAGACCAAAGTGGTTCCATGATGTGCTGTATTGTGAACACCTTTATATCAAGAAATAAATTAAAGTCGTTTATACACATTTTCAAGAAACCTGTATTTGTTTACTGTCATTTGCTATTTTCACACTGAACTAAAACATATGATAGAAGTACACGTACTAACAAAATAAAGCATCTAATGTGTACTATCCTTTGCAAAACATTGATCAATATTTTATCATGTTATTAATATTGCCTGAACCATACCACAACATAGTGAGACAATTTAATAACTGTTCCCACCTTATAACGAATAAGTACGGACTGCTTAAATTTCTCAATAAACATATATGTAGAATAACACAAAACATTGTTAATTTTTTTTATCAATACCAAAATACTACAATACTTAAAATAACTAAAGAATAATGTAACGGCTAAGAGCATTTTCTCCGTTTAAATAAAGGAAACGGAAACAGTTCCTCATTCCCTGTGCAGACCAAAATATGATACAATATAGTCTAACATATATTAAATTCATGTGTACAAATCTGTAACAAACAATTATACACATTACCGTAATTACTGTATGTTTCCGGTAACTCTAAGTTTTCGAACAACCCTTTTTTAGCAAAAAATAATTATTTTACGTGACTCTTAATTTTCGGGCACTCGAGTTTTCGTCCATAAATAATGTCTCTAAGTTTTTTGACAATATATTTTACAGCGCTATTTTACCAAATTTCGGTTCTGTTTTCGATATCTAATGATACTTTTATCATGGGTTTTACAACCAGATTAACATCATAAAACATGGCAAGTGCAAGCCTAAGGGCAACGGGCCATTACATTTGCGTTATTGGGGAAATGACCTTGTAAACCGGTATAAAACAATGGTTTTGCCCGATAGCTTAAGCGTTATGCCAATTATCAGGCGTAGTGCCAATTAACAGTTCAATTATCTACCGCAATGGTACTACCCATTTTCAGTAAATAACTGTGACAAATACTAAACACTTCAAAGTATGATGCAGCCTATTGCAAGTTTTACGATCATTGAGAGGTGTTAGACAACAACTATCGGAAATGAACAAACAAATAATTCATAGTTTGTTTTATTGCGGTCATTTTAGCGAGTATCGGTACATCACATGTTGGTCAAAGTACAACCTTTAGTTACTTTCTGTCAAAATAAAATAAGCATTTAAAATTAATTAAAATGCAGTGCTTACATATATAACTGTAATTTATGCTATACGGCATGGTATTTTACAAGCGCGTGCTATTACCGGTAGTCTTTGATACAATTGACGCTGTTTTCTGACACTTCATTTTTCGACTCTTAGTTTTCGAACAGCTGTATTTTGTGAATATTTTGTAATTCTAAGTTTTCGGAAACGAAACAAAATTATTATTTTTAAGTGTCCGAAAACATAGAGTTATTACGGTATGGTATACGGTCTTGTTATTATTTTTTTTCGAACATAATTGTTTTAGTAATACTCCCGTTCCTGTTCTTCGAATGAATACCAAACATGATTTCCATCATACTTCGGGTTCAATGTAGTTACACAGTTCCTTTTTTAACGACCACGTTTCGACATGAAAAAAGGAACTGGTTCCTTAATTCATCCTTTGACCGAATAAGCAATAGTAGTACAAAATCATTTCACATTGACAAAACTGTTCCACATAACTCTGAACATAAATATAAGAGTAGATTACCTATACAATATACATTCCAACATATTCCTACGCAAGTCTATATCTCGTCACTTTGCGCGGCTGAATAAAATAATCAACCGGTCACATTCTGGATTGAAGAAAATTTGAACAAAGTTTTATATTTTAAATAATATGTTTAACATAGACCGTTATATATAAGCTAAACAGTTTGTTGACTATAACGTTGATAATCATGTTGTTTTGAAAGATAATTATTTATTTAAGTACCTTGCTACTTAATATATTTATTATGTATGTATGTTTTTCCTGTCTGTCTGTCTGTCTGTATGCATGTATGTCTGTCTGTCTGTCTACATAATAATGTATCCAGTTGTGTCCAAATACTAGTCAGAGAAAATGATTGAGCTGACCCGAGCTGAATTATCATTTATCAGACACAGGTTCGTCAATGTAATAACCTCAGATTTAATAGCACTTATGATTAATCTTGAAGCAGTTTCAATTATAGCACGTTTATGTGACTCTTCCTCTAATTCCGTACACTTTTGTTTGTAACATAATCTCAATATTTGCGATGTTTGCTTCCTCATCGTAACAATATCGTCCGAACCTTATCCTTTGGGAAAATTAACGTCATTGAAGCGTGTTTAAAGATGCTTTTTAAAACTGTAATAGTCATATTTTTCCGAATCAGGATTGAAAAGGTACCCTTTCATTATTTCTCGCAAAGACGTAATAGTAAGTTGTTTCTCACTGTGTAATAACATGTCTTCTGAAATGATATCTTAATCTTTAGGACGATCAGATTTTCAGCGTTTGAAATAGGCGGTATTTTGATAATATATTTCAAAAGATTAAAATGATCAAAAATGTTCACTACATGAATGGCGATAAAAGCCCGTTTGCTGCATGTAAATCTCGTTAATAGTATTCAATCCGGCCCTTGACTGAAAGTCTGCACATATTCTGATCGGGAATCACAGACCCCTAAAATAGTGTCTAAAATTTGTCAGTACGTTCCCAGCTGGTATGTCATTTGTCCAATTCAATCTTACAACCGAATAGAACGCAGTATGTATGATTTTCAAAATTTCAACTGTATTGCCTTGTTTTATTTAAGGAACTAAAACTATGCTTTGCAACTTAATTTGTTTATGACGCTTGAGTTTTATAAAATAATATTGTATGCAATGTTTTACTAAACATACATATTCAAAACAAAACATGAACAACTTTTTAATATGAAATTATGACAAAATAAACAACGCATTTGAGTCAATTTTTATGCACTTGTGGTCAATCTGTTAGCGGCCATTTTGGCGCCATGTTGGGTTTTTCTATGTTAGGTGCTATACTAACAAATTTGTTTTCTATATGAATTTTTTATTTGCTCCTTCGAAATATGTATAATATGTATGTGAAGTATAGAAATGAACATAACGAAATGTGAGTAGATAGTCACATAGTTATCATCATAAATATGTTTTGGCTGCAATCTTGGACGCTATCTTCAAAAAATAAATCCGGTGATGCAATTTTAGTACACTGTTGATATGTTATAAAGGATAGTCTTCTCTACAATGATCAGTTAAAATACAAGTACCTGTTTAAGCAATTGATTTGTTGGGTGGGTGTATGGTGTTCCATATAATGACTCGACTAATAGCTTATAAACGTACAGTGACAATGTTTCTGTTACAATGATTTCAAACAAGAGTTTTTCAAGGATGATAAAAATGTTTGACATTTAATGTGCTTTATTAAAGGCGGGATCCACTTCATTCTTGAAAACGTCTTGGCAATTGAATTAACATTTCATGTGATATTAAAAGAAGTAAACAGTGGGTTAGACAGCGACGCATATGTCTCTATCTCTATATATACCTGCATGCAATAAGAGGTGACAGTTTATAATTCTAAATCACATATATGGTTGGACATTAAATCTTAAAGTTATCCAACAATGTTGTACCAGCAAATTACTGACATAATTTTGAATACATCACCTTATACAAAACTAAAAATGAATATATGCATTGAACGATTTAAAGAAGAAAAATGTTGTATTATGAATGTGGAATTATATACTTAACCTGGCAAGTCTTCGCATAAAGTTACTTAAAGGCGGTATACCATAATCTATTATAGCATGTTATATAAAGGATATCTGTTTGATTCAGTGGAATTTCGATTTTAATACACGAGTGATGATAGAAAATAATATTTCCACGAGTGGCGGACCGAATGCAACAAATTTTATTTTACCTGTATTGTCTATTTTACATTTTATTTACATTGTAACACAGTTTAACTAGATAATTTCGCTGGAATAATGACGTCATTTCGTAAAAAATGACGTCTTTTCACAGTAACACAGGAGGAAAATATCGATAATTTTCACTGTTTTTTTTAATATTTGAAACAGTGAAATATCGGTTTGATTTCACTGACATTTTTCTATAAACAAACTGAAACCAAATACATGTATTTATTCCATGCTCATCGTGCAATTTGAATGTTAAACCAAGACCCTATTTACACATGCATTTAAAAAAGCTTGTTTTGTGTTAATTCTCTTTTTTATGTAAACAATAAATGTCTTGAAAAAAATGGGGTGTGACATAGAGATATATATTAATCAAATACTTTTAGATGGCCTTTATTCAAACGGTCGGGCAAATCTACGTCACAGAAACATGTGTACAACGATTTCCAACTTTTTTATTTAAGAAGGCAAAGTTTAAAAGCAAACAATCATTATATAGAAACAGCTTTCCTTAAGATCCTAAACTTGCTGATTGATGGATTCATCTACTGCATATAATACAGCTTTAGCCCTGGATCATGATCAAACACCATCCACAGTTTTCATAAATTTCAAATCACCTAAATAAAAGAGTAACGTGCATTTAATGTCGTTACCATAGTTTATTAATAAGAATATGCCATTATAAATATGTATTATTCAGTCCGACAATTTAAACCTTACTTCAACTATAAATTAGTTTGGTAGTATTTTTATGTTTGTGTATTCCAAATTTAGTTTAAACCGATTTATTTTCGCTCGATTGCATCGAAAGCCGTATGCTTATTGCAGCGTTTTCGAGGCCATTTTTGGTACAAACGGTACTCAGTGTATTGTGGGGATCTAAAGATCTAAAGAACGTCCCCATAATGGTGATCGAACCAGTAGCCTGCTTGTTGTTACGCGGACACTATATCCACTACCTATTCCAAAGTTTTTCCTTCATTAGTCGTCTTTACTGTAAACATTAACTTTTCAGAAACACAGACACGCGCTATTGTAAGATGAAAGCATGTATTGGTGTTTTAGAATTTACCAGCTAACCTTAAGTCATTGTATGTATAGTCAGTAACTCTTTGAAGTACTCTTTTTACCACAATGATAATATTAAATACAAGCCCTATTATACATTTGTTCCATTTTTGCCACTAAGTTTGATATCATCTAAAATAATAATCGAATGTTTATATCTAATAATTTTCAAAATTTACAATTAAACGATAAATATACATAGGTTACACGCACACGATTTTGCGCTTGGTATCCCATTTTTGAACCTGTTATGTGCAGCATTTAAATTGCGCCGTTTTCGTTTACTTAATTACTTATTTAGCTCTGTGATTGAGATAATACAATTTTGATCTCGACGTACACTCAGTAAGGTAATGCTACAAATTGTTTCTTCAACAGCCAAGTAAAAAATATGTTTGCCTACACAAATCAGGAAGAAATAAGTAACCCAAACAATGTAATTTGCATTGTTTTTTTCATGACGTAAAACAACGTAAATAAAGTGACTTTCCACATTTTTTTGTGTTAACAATATACAAATATTCATATAATATGTCTATCAACAACATGTTTATATCGGAGAAGTACAATGTCATTGTAATATAGAATTTGAATCAAATCTGTTTCGATTTCGGGGTTCGAACCAGGGACCACTTTTCAACAAAACCAACGCTCTATCTCTATACCACATAGGCCTTTAATTCTACCCTTTTGCGTAAAATTGTGTAGTTCAAAACTCATTTATGGGTATGTTCGGACAGACAGTCATATACGAAATAAAGCGAAATTCAACGAATGTATGCACAGTTTAAGATATTTACTAAACATATGTGTGTATGATACGGATGCATCCACATTGTCATTTTATCTCTCGAACATTAACCAAGATACCAAACTTTATAATGGTAAGTGATGTAATTCAACGTGAGGTTCATTTCTCTTAACGTTTACAAAATGTGAAATGAATATTTGTGCAACACACAACACTGACAGATTAAAGGAAGGAAAGATTGAAGGAAAAGAAGTATCAATAATTTTAATAATTGTAGTAATCACAATGGTATAAAGACCTTTTTGTTCCTTCATTCTAAGCAAAATTGTGAAATATTTGTATATTCATTATTGTCCAATGTAATTTAAATACAATTCGTTTTCAAGACTGGTAAATCTAAAAACATGTATGAAATAATTAACCAATTCGTGTTCCCTTTTCAGCCGCGATAAAGAAACTGTATATATATATATATATATATATATATATATATATATATATATATATTATACACAACAATTTCCTTATTCATTACTTACACCATATGACGAACTGGTATTTGTTAACTAAATGAATAACATAACATATACCAAACATAAACCATTTATTTAACATGAAATACTCTGTACTATATAACTTTGGAAACCATTCACTTTAAAATCAAAATAAGAGTTTTAACAATGAATACGAAACTGAAATTTTCAACTAAACAAATGTCTCCAACGACGAAACTGTAATTCTTGTAAAATTATTTTACATGTAAGTGTTAAAATAATATACATTTCACATACTTCTTATTATTTGTTTATCCAGTTCCTTCGTGACGCATTAATGAACAACCAACTTGAATATGCCGTATTTCTTATTTGTCCAAAATGAGAAATGCTTTTTTCTGATTTTTTATAATAATTGAGCATGTATACAACTTTACTTCATAAGTATAAGAGTGTATGTTGTTAATATAAGATGATATGCATTCCAACATATTTATTGCTTTATTGATTTATAACTTTATTGATGTATTGCTTTATTTATTTATTGCTTTATTGACTTATTGACTTATTGATTTATTGATCTAATTAATTATTGATTTATTGATTTATTGATTTATTGATTCATTGATTTATTGATTTATTGATTTATTGATTTATTGGTTTATTGTTAAATCAAATACCCAGCTCCGATTTTTCCGCTGAGGGGCGAAGAGCCAGATGCTTATTTTGTATTCAAGACAATTACTATTTCGTCTTGTAAAAATAATTGTAAAAAGATATGCTGCTATGTGTTGGCTTGTCTGAAATAGGGCTTAAGGCGTGCCAGATGACATGCGTCAACAATAAATCGCATTAATCGCCTTAAAAGAAAAAACATGGCTGCATCGAATTCTACCTAATAAATTCGACCTATAAATGTGTGATGATATACCACAACCATATAAATGAAACAAAATTAAATAGTTATATTTACTTTCATTACAATGTAAACATGGTCAATAGCATTTACCTTTCACATAACCGCGTTCCTCGAGTCCAAGCCAAATCAATAATAAGTCGATGTATGGATTTATAGGATATTCAAGATATTATCCGGAGATAATCAAATTTCTGCGAAATAAATAAGATCTAAACACACAATTTTCACATTACGGTAGCAAACTTTTCATTCAGAATGACAGAAATGTTTAAGAAGAACAAAAATGCCAAAACAGCCCGTATACACGGATTTCTTGCAACTTATTATTCGACGTTTCGCAGTCATAGCGACGAAATATTGAATGCATGTAAATAGTCCGCAATTCTCAATTGAAAGTATGTCCGTCAATTTTTATGACATGTTGATCATACGTTCAAAAGCCATTACAACTAATGCAGAAACAAACACAATCTATGCAAGTGTATAAAACGTATCAGACTTTTAATATGTTTGTGTTCACATTGCATGTGCAAGTAGAAAAACGAATTCCGAAAATATATCTTATCTTTCCTATCTTAATGGAAATTGGTACTCTGCACCGCTGGTAAACATATTTAAATGAGCTTTAATAAATGTTTTATACAATATTGTAACCAGTTGTATTGGTTATGTCCGAACAAAATAGACAATTACACAATTATAATTTCATATAAAATAATAAATATAGCTGGACATACACCCGGTGTCATGCGGTGTAAAAAACTAGGACGGGGTTGAGAAGGCCAATCACGGTGTGCGTAATTAAATATTCAGGGAATTTCTACTCGTTGAGTGAATACACTTATTACAAATGAACGTATATTTTAATTGTCACGATATTGTACTTTTTACTGACAAAGAATGAGAGGTTCAATAGTTTGCATGTTGATTTTCCTGAAGAAGCATTTCATGTCAATACTTGTAGTGGAATATCCGTTTCAAAAGGTCGTTATTGTACAAAAATTATTGTATCTTCTGTTTCATGACATTGTTTCTTACAGCTTACCTTGTGTCATTGAATGTCCAAATATACCATTTAACAAGTCTGAACTTTGCACATCCAATAAATTGAGACAGATTTCTAACCTTGCAAATGTCGTCAGCTTCTTGCTCCCTTATGTTCCCAATGTTAACATACTTATGCTGATAGGTAGTTGTGCGATTGACGTACATAAGGTGCAATGCAAATTGAAGCTTAACCAGTGACATTTCAACGTATTGGTCTCGGCTGGGTGGTTGTGGGTTAACTTTGTCTAGGTGATTTTCATGCCTTAAGTAAGGTAAATGTCAATTAGACCCAGGTGTTGTCTAGAGGTAGGAAGTCATTGTTTAAGCACTGTGAAACTGTCTTTTTTTAGTGGACTCGTGTTTTAGTTATGATTATCTTTTTTTTCCAGACGGCCAATAATGAACAAAAACTCTCGGTTGATGATCGAACATTTATTGACATCATGCTTAAGATTATGCACAAAGACAGTAGTGGTTGTTGAAATGCCCCTTTACCGTTCAGGAGTCCAAGATAACGTTTACCCAATAATCGACAGTTGGCCTTGAAACCTGCTCGGCTTCTACATGCAAGCTTTGCTAGGAATCCTGTAAAAAAGGTTTGTGTGTTGAATTCATGTCAGAGATAATTGGTAACGGACATACATAAGTTGCCCCTCACTTGTCTATTTTTGAGAAATGGGAAATTCAAGAATGCTGGTACTTGCCTATCTTTGGTGTCTTTCACCCGAAAAAGCCCAATCAAATACGTTGTGTGTTTGATTCCTCTTCAGAATTTCAGGGAACCTCTTTGAATAAAGTATTGCTCAGTGGCCCCGACCTGACTCAGGGTTTGATAGGAGTTTTGATAAGATTTAGGCAAGAGCACAACCCTGTTACAGTATATATACAGACGATGTTCTATTGCTTTCTAGTGGATGAGCAACACCGATATTATCGCAGGCAAATACAATTATCCAGATAAGGATTTGATAGATTACCACATGTGTGTTCATGTTTTGGAAATAGCTCTTCCCAGGCTGAGGTAACTTACGGCCTTCGTAAGTCTTACGTAAAATCCGACCCTGATGTGGTCGACTTTGTGACTAACAACTTTTACGTCGACGACGGCTTGACGTCACAAGCTTCACCAGATGACGTGGTGAACCTGGTAAAGCGTACCCAGAATGATTTGGCTAAGTGAAGTTTGCGCCTAAATAAGGTGACATTAATGACATAAATCGGGCAATAAAACGCTGCGATTACTCAGCTCATTTTGCTCACCCAAGCAAATATTTTCAGAAGTTAAGGTACTTTCTTTTCAAATAGAATAATAAATGCAAACATTTTCAAGTACCAGTTTATATTTATACATAACTGCATATTATAGTTTCCAATAACAGTATATTTTTATATCAAGTATATTAAGGACAAAAATACAGGTTAATGATGATATATATCCTTAAACAACGTTATGAGTCTTTTGTTTTTCAAATATTGTGTATTGACACAAATAAAATGAGTGTTTAATTGATAATAAATGAAATAAAAAAAGTTTAGTTTTACCAAAAACAGTCAAACCAACGCTTTAGTTATTTATTATATACTATTTTTTCTATTTGCTGCTTTAAAAGTAATAAGACACTGTTATACAAACATCTAGGGATAGACATCAGGCTGCTCTCGAATATACAGTTATTAGTTGAATATGGGTAATTAACTTTCATCGACAGGGTGCTTTTTAGTTTGGAATATGAAAATGCTATGGGAATACGCTTAGTTTTACGTTTGGACGCTGTAAAATGGGCACCATACTTTAAAAAAAGTTAAAACACTGGCTGAACTATATGAATTGTCATGTGCACTTTACATGACTATATCACCGTCTTACATGCTTGTGTAGTTTTGGACGCTGAAAAATTAGCACTTTCGGTATAAATTATGAAACAAGAACACAACATTGGTTAAATCGCTATGTGTACAAGATGCAATAATGACGGTATGTGACTGCATGGGCTTGGAAGCTGCTTGTGTTCTCACACGAATATTTTAGTCCATGAAAGATTAAGTTTTGCAATTTTGGAAAATAAAAATATAAGTTATGTGCATTACAAATCGCATGCAAGTGATACATTTAGACGGCTATCTATCAACATGATAAGTTGATATGTACTCTCTGCAAGAACGTGTTAGTCTAGAGTCGGGAAACTCGTATATATGGCATATGTTTACGTAAACATGACCATTATAATTTAATATGAAAACAAACGTTATAAATACATTAGATGACTTGTCACGTGCACGGGTTTCATTTAAACGGAGAGTGACTGTATCAGTTGAAAAGTCCGGGAAAACTATTGTTTCGTTCCCTTGGACAATGAAAGCTACACTCAATTAACGCACGCGACAAGAATTTATACTGCACGTGACTTCCTCAGCTGTATACCGTAAACGAACGTATTAGAACATGTTCGCGGAAAATTATTGTATTGGGACTTTTGACCAAGGAAACATGGCGAATGTGAATAAAAAACGTACATAAAACGCTTATTTTGATTAATAATAACGTGCACTTGATTTCATCAGCATAGTCACCATATGATGCATGGAGCTGTAAATACGACCCATCAATTGCTTGAATATTGTTGTTCGTATTATTCGCCGTGTATATTTTCTTACGTTCAGAGGACCTATTCCTTATTAAAAAAACATAGCAATATTTTGTATTTCTTCAAACTGTTTGTAATTTGTTATTTTCATAGTTCAACGGGTTTATTTTCTCTACATCATGTTGACATGCATTCATCTAATTTTATTTTTCCGCTGATCAGATAATAGAATAGACTCGCCCATTAATGATACGTTGAACGATGAAGAACAAAATGATGATTAGGTTGATCATAAGGTTGATGATGAACTTGATGGAATCTACTTCTAGCGAATATTCTATTATAGGGGCGTTCCAGTATGTGTATTTACCGTCTAATTGTTCAGTCTTAAAAGAACTATTCACTATTAGAAGATGTTTGCTAGGGTAAGATAATGGCTTAAATCGATGTGTGAACCAATGAACCGATAACATAGCCCATGGTAGGTGTCAGGATACCAAATACTTGACATGTCTTATGAAACTTATGTCGTGAAGAAAATACAAAAAACAACTTATTTGGAGAATGTTACGTATTTGGAGCATATCAATTATTTACCGGTTGAGTTGAAATTAATAACTGAGTGTTGCCAATTTCGTCAAACGTAAAAGCAACCACTAACAATTGACAGTGACTCAAATAGTTTATAAAAAGTAAAACGTTCTTGATTAATGCCATAATACACTTTAATAATCATCATAAACAGAAACAACACCAGCAGCAGCATCACCATCAACATTATAATCAGCATTATTACAACCCTTTTGGTATCGTCCTAGTTCTCACCATGATCATCAATATAATCATCATAATGATAATCAACATCGTCGTCAGTATCTTCAGCATCACAATTTCGTCGGCTAGAATTGTATTATCAGCATAATCGATATTAATAATCACCATTATCTTCATCTCCACGACAACCTGAATCATATTTATATTTTAATGTTTCTATAATTTTCAACCCAGCAACACAAAACTTTGATCAATCACTGTCATCATCAGAAACATCGAAATCCATCATGTTAAGTCGTAACCACCAACAAAAACATAGCAACTTTTGCCACTACCACCACTACCGTCGCAACTACCGCCACCATCACCACTACCAACGCTAATACTACCACCATCGCAACCACCGCAACCACCGCCACGATCAATACAACCGCCACCATGCCAACACTACAACATCCGTCACCATTATTGCCAGTACATTGTATTTTCACCACAACCACCGCCTCTGCCGTCATCTACAATGCCAAAGCCACCACTAACACAATAGAATTGTCGTCATATATTTATTTGTTTAGAAAATTAATACATGTATACACATTCGGATGGGCGAAGCAGTTCATATTATGGATTTAGTAAGGTATTCAATCCTTATTTCAAATCAAACCGAGAATAATAGTAACAGTAACATGAACTTATAATACTTGTGTACGTATTTTGTAGAAATCATAATTTACATATTCCTGACTACAAAAAATGGGAATTGTGAACATGGATATACATTTTCTAATTGAGCGTGTACCATTTCATTTTTCGGTTTTAATTAGAAATGAGCTATTTGTCCCACATTACATATCTGAAAAACCCTCCTATAAATAATGACTAAATAGCAGTTGAAATATATTTAATAGAATAATAAATGGGTACATTGATCAGTGTTCATCCGCGAGTTGGAACTGGATTTATTCTGATTAAAATAAGTGGAATGTGTTAAAATAAAGACCCTGTTATCAATGCTACAGACGGTTTTTATAGATATCGGGAACAGTTAGGAAAATGTAAAGTTATTATTTAAGTTCGAACATGCCTTGTTTTTTATTTCATTTGATTAAAAAAACGAAACCGGGTGTTGTTCCACATGCCACCCCGAAATAAGAATTTGCATTCTAAATAAAGCAATTTGTGTAAAAATGTGATGGAATATATTAATTTATCTAGAAATTATGACTACATGTTAATGTATATCACACAAATTAAAAAAAACAAATACAGATCAGCAACTTTAGGAAAAGAAACTGAATTACTAGAAAACAGAACGAATAGGAAATATTTAATATATTAATGTTGGCACCCTAGCTTTATGTTAAATTATTTTCATTAATTGGTAAATGTTTATGTATAAGTTATTAAGGAAAAACCAGTCCCTTTTTTTATTTAATGACATGATTTTTTTAGTTATATATAATATATATATATATATATATATATATATATATATATATATATAATATATATAATACAACTATATATATAATAAATCAATGAGTAACGCTTCGTTTTAAAACAAGAATTGCTTTTTAGATTCGTTCTTATCTGTGTGTTTAAATTATGTGTGTACAGATTTCCGAATATTTTTGAACATCATAACGTCTCACGATTTTGTAGTTCTGTGTTCGATACTTGTTAAACACCATACCTATTATTTATTTGCGTTTGTGTGTGTGTTGTTGTTGTTTTTTTCATTACAAAAAATGGTTAGCGATATAAATAGTCTGGCCTAAATGTATAATTAATCCACTTGTATGTGTTAATCGTTACAATGCTTTATGACTGCACAACATAACATTTGAACTTTGGTTTCAAAACATTTGAAACATAAAAACCTTGTGTACAATCATATTAATTAAATCAAGGTGATTGCAAAAGTAAAACTAATGCTATAATTGCACGTGCATATATTAGTTAACGAAAGAGTGTTTGGCAAGTTACGCGCTTAAGAAATATATCTTTCTAAAGAAGTGTGTGTTATGAGTATGGACGATGGACATTAATATAATACAAAATCAAAAAAAGTTTAGACAATATTGAAAGGCAGAATATACCGAATACTTAAACGTTGAGGTGCGAATAATTGTAGGGACTACTTCATTACATAGAGTAAGGTAAGGCTAACCTTTTAACCGTTTTACCCAACAATCATTTGCATTTACCTTAACCTTGCGCTTACCCAAGCTTTCATCATTATTATGGAACTTTGTGTAATAATAAAACAAAAACAAAAATATTCATATACTATTTCAGGATGTGTGTTATCATAATATTGTAACGAAAACTGATCTTAATGAAACCACCATTTAGGACGTAATAGGGCAGCGTCTTTTATATTTAACGTTGAATTATAGAACGTTCGATAAGGCGTGATGTGTGATGTAATATGTCATCCTGATACATCCGTTAAGAAAGCAACAGTTACACACCAAATTCACATAACCTGCGAATATGTTTATAATATCGCAGTGGTTAGTATAAGAAATGTTCCATTGCAAACGCCGATTTGGTATTATAATATAAATCAAAAGATTAAAGGAAAGGCAATAAGGGTCTAGATATATATCAAACATTATTGCTTAAAGCGGACGAAGCGAGGCTTCAGCTTCAGTTTTAGGTAAGTAGGATGCTTATATGAAACTGTCATGACGGTGACTATACTGGATCTAAAAGGAACGCAGGTTAATATATGCGTTTGTTTTTTCTTTGTTGATTAAACATATATGTTTTACAAATATCGGCATGATGTCGGTTGCACATCTTAAATAGATATATATAGTTTATATCGGCCCGATATGTAGCCGTGTTGCACATCCGATGTCGAACCGATATAAAACCCGATATTGGCCCGGCATTGGAAATGATATCGGGCCAACATAGGACCAATATGACATGTTTGCTGGGTGTCTAAGCTTCATCACATACCTGCAGGAATGTTTGCCAAATATGTCAGAAATAAGTGCGCCTATTCAAAAAAAGTTGGAAAATGACACAGACTGGCAGTTGAAAACCTGATTTAGTTTTTTAGAATCCAAGTTAGGGTCAAAAGTTGAGCGTAGATGCTAGTTCATTTGGACTTGCAGTTGTCTTTTTGCAAAACGAAAAATAGACTGCATATGTATCCCGCGCATTGATCCAACACATTAGAGATCATTTCGAATTGAAAAAGGACTCGTGCAATAGTGTTTGTTGAAAAAATTACACCATTAGTTGTATGGACGCGAGTTTACAGTAGAGACAAATCACAAGCCTCTTAATTGATAGTGGATTTCTCTTGCAATTACACAAGTATGACTTCAAGTTGAACTATCAATCTGGTAAAACAATGTTTGTGTCAAAAAATAAATTACCTAATACTCAGGACAAAGTACCAGTTGAGTGCTCATTTACCTTTGTCTGAGGAGAAATATAGTGCGTTTCAACAAAGTATATGAAGAAGATGAGGACATGCATGTATAAAACCCTTGTTTGAGAAAGGATAGCCAGAAAAAGTACCAAACTTCATTTAACGCTCAGACACAATCTCACATGTATATGTGATACAATTGTATACAAATCGTTAAAGGGATCTTTTCACGCTTTGGTAAATTGACAAAATTGAAAAAAATTGTTTCAGATTCGCACATTTTCGTTTTAGTTATGATATTTGTGAGGAAACAGTAATACTGAACATTTACCATGGTCTAATATAGCCATTATATGCATCTTTTGACGATTTTAAAACCTAAAAATTATAAAGCGTTGCAACGCGAAACGATTGAATAATTTGGAGAGTTCTGTTTTTGTCGTTAAATTTTGTGAAACTACGAAGATTGCTTATATAAGGTATAAAATACGTCAAGTATATAAACTCGGCGGAATAGCTCAGTAGGCTAAAGCGTTTTTACTTCAGGACTCTGGCAGGACTCCAGGGGTCACTGGTTCGAAACCTGCTCCGGGCAATGTTCTTTTCCTTTTTTTAATTTTATTCTTGATTTTTTACTGGAGCTTTTACGATCCAATGTTTACATTTATCAATATAAAGCATTTAATGAATAAGTTAAAAAATGCCAAAATCTGTGAAAAGGCCCCTTTAAAGGTAATAATCACAAAACATTGTGCATCGAACATATCAATTTATAGTAGCATAAACAAAAGAGCATGCGAATGTATGTTCTGGTGCGGATTGATGAAAGACGTAGAGGATAAAGTAGGGAAATCTACAATGTATTCAATGAATCATAAAAAGCCAATAATTCCAGTGAAATGACTGATAGGCCGTCATCAAAGATCAGTGCAGATTTGTTTAAATACCAATGCAGACATTATTTGTTGACTGGAATATTTTTTTCAAAATGACCAGAAGTTGAAAAGCTTGATTGTTTATTTAGTTAAGGAAATAGTGTCGCGTATCTGAAAAAAAGCTTATTCCGCGATTTTGCTACATTGATCAACGTGTTACTGATAATTGACCGCAGCTCGCTTGTAATGAGTTTAAGAAATTTACCACAGAGTACCATTTCAAACACACAATATCGAGAACGCGTTATGGTAAAAGAATGGGACAAACTGAAATATAAGTTCGAACAAATAAGCAAATGCTTAAGAAAAGTGAAGATCCCAACAAGGCGTTACTTGACTACAGGTATACCCCATTGGGAGGTATAAATAAGTCACCAGCTTAGCTGCATGTAGGTCGTAGGTTCAGTTAATAATGAACAATCAACACATTCCTTTTTCAAACCTATATATATATATATATATATATATATATATATATATATATATATATATATATATATATATATATATATATATATATATATATATATATATATATATATATATATATATATATATATATATTTCACATCAGAGATATTGGTCCCTCTATATCTATATTACCGGTTTCAGTCTGTAAACTGCGATATAGAAACCTATAGAGTATATGGACCGGTCACTATTTTGTGTACATGGACCGTTCGGGGTTACACACCACTAAAGGTGCACTGTGTTGAAACGTTTTATTGAACAGCATTGACGCTATGCCAGCTCTAACAAGAGTAGATGAAACAACAACTTAATTTAGAATAAACGACATGCTTACCTCAATGCCAACGTTAATCCAATGTTTATAACAATAAATTCGAAACGATATTCACTTCCATTTACTTTTATTCCGTTCCCAATATCGAAACTTTTTTTAATTCACACTATTTTATTGTATTCCTATCGAAGTTTACATTATGTATGCTAAACACACAATCAGAAATACGTTTTGCACTCGTCCGATGCCTTAACAAATAACTAACTTAAAAAAAACACGTCCGGAATGTCCTTTACATCCAGAGAATTTAGCTCCTACTGGAATGTTTTGTCAGAGAAACTACGTCAAACTATATACGTCATCGTTTGAGCATTCAATTGCATGAAAAATAATAGTACGGAAAGCCGGTACAACACTGTACAATGATGCAGGGAACACTCTTTGGTGTAATGTTAGAAATAGTAAACTCCACTTCGGTCCCAATGGCATTATAGTGACCAGCCAGGCAGCCAAAAACTGTATATTGACCTCAGCCTACGTATATATATTAGTGTTGATCAAAACATGTGTTGCTATAAACGTTTAATAATTTAGCTTTCCATAAAAATAAGAATGCATTATATAGTTGGTTTTCGATTACCTTTTTTGATTTTCCTCTCAAGAAACTTGTGTAAAGAAAGTCTTAGACAGATACACCAAATACAAACTATTTCTCATTGAAGAGTGGTAGTGGCGCATGTATATTGTATTTCAATTTCGAAAAGGACGAATATATAATGATATGAGTGTTAAAAAAGAGAGCAAGTAGATCATTGACAACGTGGGAATGCTGTATTTCAAAAAGCTCAACAGACAAGTTTCAATGGCACGTGACTTTATCATTAATAGGTATCTTGGTATTAAAAAAAACTCTGGGCATCTTGCCTAATATCTATTCTATAAAATAACGGTATAATAATGTTAAATATTATCATAACTTATGACTACGCGACGCATAAAAATGGTATGTTAATATAAATCCGCCTGGTAGACAAAAATGCACACTAAAATATACTTACGTTAATGTGTGAAATACACGGGACAATGAAACATGAGAACTGAACTTTATTGAGTTATTAACCGCAATATTGTATACATTGTTTGAAAGTTAGCAATGTAGAGGCACATACAAGTTTCAGTAAGGTAGTTTTGCATGTACTCAACATGAACGTGTATGTCCGTTATATATATATATATATATATATATATATATATATATATATATATATATATATATATATATATATACATGTATATAACTAAGTATTGGGTCAAGACCCAATATAAATAAGACCCAACACAATCGTTTGTTTGATATTTATCTGTATTGTTCAATACGTGAGTACAGTCTACCTTCTTAAACATATTTATTAGGTCTCAGTTTCCCTGTCCGGTCTTGGAATATATAAACACCGTGTTTCGTGTATATTTTGTATATTCCCGCTACATATTGCGCATGCTCAACACTGCAGTTGAGCTGAGCGAAGGTTACGCATGCGCAAACCTACTTTCATCTATCATGGCGACTTTGCGAGGTAAGAGCATGCTTCGTAAACTATATATGGCGTCCGAAAGATCACATGGATACATTCAGCTAACAAAGTGTTCTCATTTATTTAATTGCATGGAATTGTGCATCTTTAGTTAGTACATTGATTCTGTAGAAGAACACAAGAAAATAATTTATATGTTCCAGTTCCATAAAATGACACAAGTTGCAAATTTGGTTTCCACCAGTGGGTTCAGAGGAGCATTCGTTGTCAATTGCCTTTAGGTCATTATAATTTATCATTGTTCTTATATTTACGAAGTTATTAACAATATATTTCTACTTTAAGTGAAATAAAATAATAATATAAAAATGTATGAGCAAGATTACAGGTTAGCCATGAAACAACTTGCTACTTCTAAGTTAAAGTATGTGTGACCTTAAATTGCATTTTAGTAGTGGAAATGTAAAGTTTTAATTCTCATCTTTTCCCATTATTTGCAACAATATAATCATAAATCAGTGTACTTTGCTTTAATGATTAGTAAATTTAACCCCTTGCATAACCCTGTGCTTGTATTTCAAATATAAGCCTCAGGGTATCAATTCTCTAGAGAGTTTTTGCCCATTTTATTAAATTGTTTCAAGTTTAAATAAATATGTCAGGTAAAAGACTACCCTTTCTCAAACTATAAAATGTAAAGAAAACAACCCTTAATAACTTGACCTTACCGATGTTCAAATGAAGTTGGTTCTGTTTACATTTCGCAACCGGTTTGGGACCAATTATCGCAACCGGTTTGGAACCAATTATCGAATGTTCACTCAAGCAATCCATCAGAAATTTACATTACATATTTACACTGACATGTATCCAATGTTATGCCTTAAAGGTGAATCAAAACATCGCTCATATTGTTAGAATCTTATAAAACAAAACATGTTGATGACTTATAATGATCTATTTAGTATTATTTAAACTGAATTAACCACACATTTACCTGGTCAAATATTAACATTTTACTTGGTTCAATGAATCTTCGACTGCAGTTGTGTTTACACAGAAGAGGCTGTCAAGTTGGAAGTTTGCCAATAGAATGTATTCATATTGGACTTGCTAAAATTAGGACCCGATTTCAAATTAAACGACTCCACTTTTAGTAATTTTTATAATTTATAAAAAATGTTTAATAATTGGTTCCGTTCGAGAATTGGTACCCTGAGGCTAGTTATTGTGTATTTGAAATAAATTATTTGTATGATTTGTATAAAGATAGAAATGTCCTGCACATCATATGATATATCGGCAATCCGTATGCATTGTATGTTGAATTAATATTACAATTATTATCAGTATTCTTATTGTCTATTCTTAAATGTTTTGTGACATGATTGAATAGGATGTTAATTTAACGAGTGTATTTAAAGAGAACATGTTTTTTTTTCTTTCTTAGAGAATAGCTATGCATGGCAATTTCACAAATCTAACACAGCCTTAGTTGTAAAAAACTACCATTGTAAACTGTGAACATTGGATTTTTTTCGCTCTTACATTTCATTTTACTGCCATTGCTTTCATTGGGGTACATACGGATTTAATTACCTTAAAAAAGTTGCTAGACGGTCGCAGAAAAAATAATGTAGACTTTCTGGTATGTCAATTTTTTTTCCAAAAAATCCTTTCAAGCAGTCCTTCCGAAATAATGTTGGTCCTCGGATTTTTCCAATAAGAATATTGAAAATTCGGGAAGATCATTTCAATGAATTAGTCAACTAAGTTAATAAATATCCTTGCATTATATCGTACTGCTAAAAATCAGGGCTTACTCTGCCATTCGCAAAATTAGCCAATGGCTACATATTGATCTATTTGTCTAAAGAAAATTCTATTTGGCTAAAACTTTTTCTTCATTAAAACTTAAAAATAGCCTAATCAGAAGAAAACAAGGCCAATTTGGCTTAATAAATTTTTGACCCAGGGGAAGCCCTGAAAATGTTCACATACTATTTTTACCAAATGAAACGAAAACATAAATCAGTAGGCCTCGAAGAATTTTTCCGGCTCCACTCGCCCTGCACGGCAAGTAAGCCTGACAATCCACTCGCCCTTCACTTTAATCTGCTCGCCCTACATTTTTTAAAACATCTTTATTTATAGCAATGGTCATCCAGAACCTTTTTCTAAATTTAAACTATCATGTATGTTTAATTGTTCTTTTTATGCCCCTGGTAGGGTGGCATATAGCAGTTGAACTGTCAGTTATTCTGTCCGAAAACTTTAACGTTGGCCATAACTTTTGCAATAGTGAAGATAGCAACTTGATATTTGGCATGCATGTGTATCTCATGTAGCTGCACATTTTATTTGGTGAAATTTCAAGATCAAGGTCGCTTCAAGGTCAAAAGTAAAAAAACACAATCAAGGGAAGTAATAAGCTTTAAAAGGGAGAACAATTCTAAACCTGCCAAATGATATATCGAAATTTTATTTCAAAGAAGGGCAATAATGCGCATTGTGTTTCTTACACAATCATCTGTTGTTTAAAGCAAATTGTGGTTAAAGTGCTCAGAATTGAAAACACATACGTTGCCATTTTTTCTAAAGTTTCAAATGAATTTCGGAATAAGTGACTATTTATAGATTTGATGCAATATTCCAACTGAACATGCGTAAATCCCCGGAGTTGCTGTAAGCGAGTTTGTACAACAATCAATACTCCCAAAATTTCGATGCAAATGATGCGACGTTGTACAATCATGATGCATTGTTTTCGCGCCCGTTTTATTGAGACAAATGGTCAACACGAAATAAATAAGCCGTTATGTTTTTTTAAGCGTAGCTGTTTAACGTCACTTTTGAACTTAGCTGACCTTTGTAAGTGTCAAATGAAATTCAAATATAATTTCCCGCGACTAGACACGATTGAATACACTTCATTTATTCCATTGGCTGATTTGAGCATACGCCCAGAACATTGGAAACATGACCGCGTCTTTGTAACACTGTTTTACTGCGTGTTCAGCATGAAACAATTTTATCTTCTTATGAAAAGGCTTGATAGATAGAACAGTTTTACGCTCAACTCTCGACATCAATACAGTTTGTGCGTGCCGCTTTTTTAAGAGGATTGCAAGCGCCAGAGCGTTTGTACTTAAAGGCTATGCTGTCATGTTTAGTAATTACCTCCATATTGCTGTCTGTGTAATAGTATATTTTAGTTCATAAAAGTATCGTTTTTCTCTATGCTGATATTCGTTTTGGCCGAAAATTGAACATTTAACATGTAAAAGTATAAAGTTTTAAACAATCCTTCGTTCCAGCAGTAGAAGCCTGGCCTCACTTTAATGCATTGCATTCCAACACGCAAGGTATCGGGGTCAGTAAATATTCACATTCAAACAGTGCATTTTAGTTAAGTCAATCCATATCATTTCCAAAATGAGCTTCCTTATTACATTGAAAATTTAAAGCTTCATTTATTTTGTTGATAAGTGTTAAAACTTGTACATGTTTGTACTCTGAATGTTGAAATGCTGACTTTGTGTAGTAAAATATCATTGATGGTGATTAAGTAAAGTGCTCTTCTGTTTCAATCCCAGGTGATTTGCAGCAGGTTTTTTATGTTTGGTCCCATTTGGACACAAGTTATGCACAACTTAAAACTATGTTCTTGTAACTAACGAATCAAACTGAAAAATTATTTTTTCCTGTGACATGGGGTTAATTGTACTAATAATTCTTCAATTTAGTTGTGATTTACATCCAGTTTATAAATTCTAATTTTGGCATGCATTATGTTTACTTAACATTTGTATTTTTTATTATGTTGTGTATCTTCAGACAGCTAAGGAACCTTTGCACTTATATTCTTTTGTTTATTTTTTGTCTTCCATTTGACACGATTCATATTAAAACTTTCATTGAAACCTTCTGATAATGTTGTATGCAGTTTTGTAAGTGCCTTCAAATTTAGGACATCAGTAAATACTGAATTCGGAACAACATTTTATCATTATACATCATGGGATTTGTTTTTGTAACATTTTTGCAGTGTTTTTTTTTATCAGTATGATAACAAAGTTATGTTTCAATTACTTTAAAGTCAGCCTCTTTGCTTTGTGACAATAAAGTTAGGTTAATTGACTAACAAGTATGTTTTTTTAAACCTGACTCTTCTGTGTTACATGGTTTGAAGAAGGAAGGAACACAATGTTGTGAGCTCTGTTATTTCCTTTATTCTTTCTTGGGTTCGCCTCCACGTTATGGTGCCAATCATCAGTGCATGCTTTTTTTTGCTTTTAATAGTAACATGTGATACATGTATTTCTTATGGTATTGCTTTGGTTTGATTTTCACAAAATTTACCTATTATATGAGGCTGTGTACATGCATTTCTTTTCTCCACAAACTATGCTATTAATGTGGAGGAAAACAATTGAGTCAAGGTGGCGGTGGGGGTATTGCAGCACTCCTTTGTCGAAGCTCTAGTAAGCCTTTAAACCTGCTTATATGGTTATTTTTGTATTTGGAAACATTTGATAATGTACTTGTACTTATTTAAGTTCCTAGTTGTTCGCAAATATCCCTCGTTTTTTCGCTTAAAGCTCCTTGTTTTTTTAATGCCATGCTTGACAGCCTGTAAATTATGAAGGCCAATATGTCATTTTATATACCATCCTGTGTTTTTGAAGTGTTGCAATGTAGTACGTTGTTTGTTTTGTTTCCTGAAACTTGCAATAAGCTTGACTTTGTAATATAATATTGCTTTGAGCATAAATCACAAACATGCATGCCAAAAAGAAACTGTTACCGTATTCATTCTAATAGACGCACATGCCCTTTTAAACATGCCCCCACTAAATTTTTGAAATCCGTAACCAACCTTTATCTGATCTTAAATATGACCACTCATTCCTGGACTTGTTTTGATTTCCGGCATTTTGAAGTGTTCCGAAAACGGCCTTTCAAAACGGGTCATAACACATGGCAATTAAAGGCCATTCAACAATCATTGTGTACTATCGGATTATTTTTTTCTTTTCGAAGTAGCATACCGGTATTTCTTTTCAGAATATCTTTAGATAGGTATTTAATTATTAGCACGGAAAAAACCTATCAGTGATTGAATTGCTTATACTCAGTATTATAGCGTTTTGGTGAAAGCGGAACTTTTTATATATTCTTAAATCTGATATTTTATTACCCTTTTACATGCGCACCCTCGGGAAAATGATATTTTATTACCCTTTTACATGCGCACCCTCGGGAAAATGATCACGCTGCGGCTCGTCTAATATAATGAATACGGTATAAGGCAATATATGTGTATTGTGTGAATTCTACAACAAGAAGTTGTACTATCTTTTTGTGCAAGTTGTTTTAATCATATTTTGCAAGCTAGTATATGTTTAACATAATTTAACTCTGAAAGTTTGCCATAGAATCCACTTTGTCATTTCTTATAGTCAATTTGATTGTCCGATTAATTCAAGGCTTCTGTACAGTGACATTGTTAAAGAGAATTTTTGTAATTTTAGTTTTAAATTGAATTTAGAACATCCTTTGCGGCTAACAGTTCATCATGTTTGTCAATTCACTGAAGCCACATTCTTATTTGCATATTGCTATTTCGAATTATTTAAAACAGAAGTAAAAATGTAAATATGTTTGCTAGATGACACTTTTAATGTTTAATCATTGTAAGACGAATCATTAAAGATAGTAACATAACACCAAAGACAAAAAGTGAAATTGGATGGGGTGTCAGGGATTTCTTATTTTATTGACCTAGCTTGATGGGACATTTTAACTCGTTTCAGCATAATAGGTGAATGTTTAAATTTTTAGTTTATTACAGCATTAAAATATGAAGTGATGTATGCATATATTAGATTTAAATTCAGACACAAATTGTGTACACCTTTTTACACTGGTGATAGCAACATCAAGTATTCACTGTAGTATGTTGTAGCTGACCAGATACATTATTAATAAAAGCTTTAAGATGAATTATTAAGTCTTTGTTATTATCATTGCATATCATTAACTGTGTGTGAAATATTTTGGTGAGTAATCATTTCAGTGTTTTCAAACATATACCTAAATGGTGACTATTTAAGAAGGTTGTATTTTGTTGCAAGTGTGTATTTTTATAAAATAAGGTCACGGAAGAAATGGATCACACAAGTGCATGTAGGGAAGAAAAAAATGCGTTTCCCAAGTACGTATTATACGGCAAGAATGACACGCAAGTAAAATAAATCACACAAATATACTTGCGTTGGTACGTCCGTGCGTGTGTCAGTCCGGCAAACTTTGCCTGGAGCATATGTCAAAAAGTATCAGAGATACAAACTTGGAACTTTACAGGTAGATAGATCTCATTGAGGATTGCATTGCACAAGAACCATAACTCTTGCCATCGTATTTTTTTCAACATCAGTCAATAAGAGTATAAAATATCATTATTGAGTCACGATTTCTATACCGTTATTTGATTATGTATATACCATTAATGGGCCATCATTATATACTAATATTGGGTCATAATTTTATATATCATTACTGGGTCATGTATAAACCTTTATTGGGCCACATATATACCATTATTGGGCTATCGTTTTATATACCATTATTGGGTCATATATATATATACTAGAAAGATAGATAGATAGATATATTTATAGATAGATAGATAGATAGATAGATAGATATATAGATAGATAGATAGATAGATAGATAGATAGATAGATAGATAGATAGATAGATAGATAGATAGACAGGTAGATAGATAGATAGATAGATAGATAGATAGATAGATAGATAGATAGATAGATAGATAGATATATAGATAGATAGATAGATAGATAGATAGATAGATAGATAGATAGATAGATAGATAGATAGATAGATAGATAGATAGATAGATAGATAGATAGATAGATAGATAGATAGATAGATAGATAGATAGATAGATAGATAGATAGATAGATAAATAGATCGATAGATCGATAGATAGATAGATAGATAGATAGATAGATAGAAAGATAGATAGATAGATAGATAGATAGATAGATAGATAGATAGATAGATAGATAGAAAGATAGATAGATAGATAGATAGATAGATAGATAGATAGATAGATAGATAGATAGATAGATAGATAGATAGATAGATAGATAGATAGATAGATAGATAGATAGATAGATAGATAGATAGATAGATAGATAGATAGATAGATAGATAGATAGATTTGAGAAATGCATTACTTCTAAATGTTTAAAGTTTAACAGTAAATCTCATGTTCTAGATCCTTAAGTGATGCAATGCATATGTAAATAACTCAGTGTTAAAAGTTTTAATCTCATATGCACAGACGGGTGCCTGAAGATAGTCGACAATTTATGAACGAAGTTAAGAACATTTGTAAAAAATCAACATTCTATCTGATTCTTCGAAATCAAATGTTGGAGACCCCCTAACCATTTCAGGGCTAAATGCACATATGAAATTAAAATAAGCCAAACCAAGTGACTATGAGGAAATTCCAGATAATGAAGCAAGTGTTCACAACTGCAAGACAAAGAAATAGTATGCACTGCTATTTTGTGAGTGAATAGTTTGCAGTTTTGACAAAGAACATTGAATTTTTTGGAGAATAATCTACATAAAACTAGTACAGAAGAGAAGCATTCGGGTAATTAACCCCTGTATAGTTTTGATATGTACCGCAATTGGCATGGCATCCGCATTTAGAAACCGACATCGCTTGATTGAAGATTCGTTAGTTAAACTCGCTCTCAATTCATACTTATTATAGACCTTTATGGAATTGTTTATAAGCTTTTTCCAAAGATTCATAAAAGCAACTTCTGCATTATGTAAGTAATTCGCTAGGACATGTGTTAAGGCATATTTTCCAAGCATTCTGTATATGTCGGGAATGAAACCAGTTACCTTGTGTGGTACGGACATATATGTCACCAGACGTTGGTTAAAGATGATTATTATACGTTTGGTCGTATCTAACACGCATAGTTGACCAAAAAGTAGTAGCTTCCTTCTGTCAATAATTGATTTTATTGGATGAATGCCAATATAGGATGGCGCTATACCTGAGCGTGTACATTGAGACAAAGCTTGCATGTGCTTAATGCACTGCCGGTGAGCTCTTTCAATGTATACAATTTGTGAGGCAGTGATGGTGTTCCACAATTCGCGCCCGCATGAAGCTTTTGGTAGAACAATTGATTTATAAATATGCGTCGTTGTTAACGGATGTATGCATCCGCGGTGGAGGCCAGATTCTTCTAAGCTGAAGGAAGTTTTGCGCATATTTGAACAAGCTTAATTGGTGGCTTCATTAAGGTCGTCATTTTTGTCGTTCAGAACACCTAGTTGAACATTAGTAGTCGCTTCGCCGACTACTTTCTGTCCGAGGTGCCATATGCGAGAAAGTGATTTGTAGCGGATCGGAGTTTCATTGTAGACAACGACTTTGCATTTAGATGCTTTGTACAGGTACAAAGAAACAACACTGCAGTTGTTCATCGAGACCGTGTTTTGTCAACGACCTGAGAACCATATCATCAGCTGAATTGGGACATGAAAAGCTAGTGTTATAAATATTAAGACCAGACTCCACTCTGTCGAGGCTTTCCAAAATAGTATTTATAAATAGACTATACATAAAAATTCTGCTGACTTGACCTTGTCTTGCGCCTTGTAATATATTAAACCATTGAGATGTTATTCCGTGCGTTTTAACACTACCGTGTGCGTTTTCGAGTAGGATACAGTATGTATTGAATAATTTTAGGTCGATGCCGGTTTTGTAAAGTTTCAAAAGTACAGGGTACATAACCAAATGCCCTTTTGACGTCTGTATAGCAACTGCATAGATACGATTTAGTATCACGTGCGTAGTTGATACATTCACGTACCATAAACGCCCTCATATACAACTTAAAATTTTCTGGAAGCCGCATTGTAACGGACTGAACGATTCACATTTACTTTGTTCTGTTAAATCAAGTAGCACTTTTTTGGTAGAGTTTCAGAACGGTCGAGCATAATGATATGGCTCTGTAACTACTAGGGTCTTTCTTTTTTTATCGCCACCTTTGTACATAACTGTTATAATGCCTTTTTAAGATCATCTGGACAATATTCGTGTATTGCCATTGCGTTGAAGTGTTGTTATGACCTTTAACAAGTGCCGCCGGTTGAAACATTAGGTCAACAATTTATACATAATTATTGGGCCAAAGCCCCAACTATACATTGGGTCTGACCCAGTAAGTTGGTCTTGTAAGGTTCAACCTCTTCTGCAAAGATTTACTGATATATAAAGGTATACATGTTCTATCAAAGCAAAAGTAAGGCAGTTGCAATCCTGTAAGTCCTCTCAGCACCACCTTTTCTGGTAGGTCCCAATAGGTGGGTATAAGACTACAGGCCCAATAAGTGGGCAAGTTTAAGTATATATACATATATATTTAACGATATGGTTTGTGTATAAATAAAATAAAGTGATTTTATAAAATTAAATACGTTAACAGTACCATACATCATTAATTTATATAAAATCAAATCAGAAGCGTGTTTTCCTTCGAGTTTACACCTTAAAACTTAAACATGTACACCATGTAATCAAAGTTATAATATATACTGTTGATGTTGACAATTTAAATAAAGTTCCAATTGAACTGCCCCCCTTTCCAAGTTGGAAATACATTATTCTATAATGCACTTCACTTTGAAGAAAAGCTTTTGACTTATTTTGGCGATAAATTTTACTTTTTATTAGAAGCAAAGGAAAAGTCTTCAAATGTCATATTTCATTGGAATTTTATTAAAATATTACATGCTTTGCGTTCATTTTCTTCACACAGCATTTAACCGTTTGATATTATAACACTACCATTAACGCTTGAAGACAATTCGTTAAATTGTATATGATCACAATCAGATCACAGTCGGTGTAAAGTGGTGAGACATCGGAAGATTTATAAAGAGGTTAAACTCAATATAACAAAACATGGATGCATAAAAAGGTTTGTGTTGTTTACCCGGCTCATAAAACATAATACTAGACCCAAACGTGGAGCCTGTTGTTCAGCTCTGTGCCTTAAGTACCAAGTTCCATGAAACAAAAAGTCAAAGATAAGCTTCAGAGAATGGAGTCACTAGGCATAATAATACGACACATTAAACCAACTGAATGCGTGAAAGCGTTCGTAACAGTGACATACATCCCTGGTGATGTTAGAATATGCATCGGCCGGCGACTTCTGAATGAAGCAATATTTCGATAATATTATCCGATGAAAACAGTGCAGGATATAGTTTCAGAGATGCCTAACGCACTCTATGTGTGGGAAGCTCCGTTTGAAATTAAGTTCATTCAGGAAATGTATCAGCGTTTCATGACAGTGATGATACAGGATCTAGAAGGAACGCAGGTGATAGTACTTGGCATCATATTCTTTGGAAAAAAACATCAAAGAACATAAACAAAAGACTAAAGCGAGTATTAGACAAAATGCAGCAAAACAACTTAAAACTGATTTTAAGAAAATGCTAGTTCCGGAATAAAGAAGTCCATTATGTTGGTCATTAATTCAGTCACAAGGGACTTGAGACAGAACATGAAAAGGTAAGAACTAAATCAATACATGGTAAGACCTCAAAATAAGAAAGAAGCACCCGCATGTCTAAGCTTCATCACTTTTATGACATATTTTGTTAATATGAAGTCCCTTCTTAGCAAAAATCAATTTTTGGCGGAAAGCGTCGTCCCTGATTACCCTGTGCGAACTTAACAAGCTAATCTGGGACGACATTTTACGCACATGCATTATGCTCAGTTTTCTCAGAACACGACACAAATAACAGCCGTTGATGAACTCGGTTGCATTTGCAGATTTCTGCATACAAAGATATATTTAAACTTGAACAATGTTATATTTGCCTGTGGTAAATTCCATTATTGTACAAGAAAGTAAGTAAGTTTATTGTAAACATAAGCCAAATTAGAAGAAAAGTCTAGCATGTTACGACGACCATGTATAATGTTTCTGTTACATCTAGAACAACTAAAAGAATAGACGTGTTTGTAAGCACTCTCTTGCAGTTTGGAAGCACCAGGGATTCCGCTAAAGGATGCGAATGCCAACATCCTGGTCATGTTGATGGACTCATAGTTAAAATTTACACTTTATTTTATTGTTAATTCATTTGTAAATGAATTTGATAAACAATACATGTCGCTGTTTATGAGCGTGACACTTCGCGCGAAAATTACGTCATAAGAAAAGGCATTGTGGGAATGTTTTGGTTAAAGTTACCGGTGGTTAAATTTTACTATGCGCGGTTAGGTTACTGTGCGGTATATCGCGGTTATACAATCGAGTTACCTTGACAGTTAGTATACCTGAATTACCGCAAATATACGAAGGTTTGAATGTTACCGAGTGGAAATTTTAACCAGCGTTTATACAATCGGGTGCTGCTATTAACCTAACAGTATATTGCAAAACTGCTAACAGTTTATTCAGATTAATCTTTACACTAAAACAAATTACCTTCATTAAAAAGTAGCGTCATTTAGTTTATATTTTTGTTTGTATATTGTTTGATGTTAAGTTATAAATAATCAACGGTAAACACAATCAGACAAAATGTGTTTTAAATCATTCAAGACATTAGAATGACATAATATACATATTTAATGATTTTTATACAATCGTATTACATAAACTGAATGTATTTTCATCAGGAAGCTTCAAAAATCATTTTTTTTATTGCATGGACGAAATGTTCCTATTTTGTTAAATAAAATATTGCAGTATAGTATTTTATTGATACCAATAAATTATTGATATATTTTTATTTCACACGGTAACACAGTTTGGTTGTTATTTCTCATAAACCAACTGATTTAAAAGGGAAGTCAATGTATTGTAATTATTATTTAAATACAGATATATCTTAAACAATGAATTGAGTTTTTATGTCACACATACACACCATTCCACTGTTGTACTCACTAAACACGTTCCCAAATATTCAGGTGCGAAAGTATAAGTGATATGACTAGATAATGTGCAGGGCTTTAGCGGGCATACGTTTAAGTTAATTGCGGCGCAAGTGTAAAATAAAAACCTTGCTTAAAGGCTTAAAATCTCCGAGTATGTGAACAAATTATTCAAACTATCAAGGTTCACAGGTTCACTTGCTCATAATTCGTTTCACGACTTTTAAGCATAGGATTGTTAACTGTTTTAAAAGGCGGGTTACTTTACTATCCTGTGTATTCCCCATTTGTAAGGGGAAAATAATGTCTTGAAATATGTTATTTCAATAGGTATACAAATATATTTAAAAAACAACTATTGAGCACTAATATGTATAATATGTATAAAACTAAATCAAGTTAATTGCTGCATGTATGCAATAAAATACAACTGTTTCTCATTATAATGTTTTTACCCATTACAAAAATACATTTTTATTAATATATTGCAAACAAAATTTGACACATGTGTAACAATACTGATTAAATTAACTAACTTATTACTATAAATACAAAAAAATTCTTAAATCAAGTAAACATATATCGAGATTAATTTGTTCCATGCATACAGTGGATACATTTACCATAGGACAATAATAAAATCATAATGAGCAAAGAAATCCGATGATAAAAGGTAACACTATAATGGCTAATCGGAAGGAAATTTGTTTGCCTACAACGTCCATAATGACACAATACAGATATTTTAACGCGATGATAATCAGTTATTGATCACATACAGCATATATCCAATGATTGTTTCGTATAAAGGCCTATTAAAATGATAAAGAGTACTTAATTTTGAAAAAAATCGGTTAAGCAAAGTTTTTCCGGTGACCGGTTTAAAAATGAATTTGTAATCAAAATAATTAAATTATACCTAAATATTTCTTTAAATACCGTATTTTTTATTTGAGAACGATCTAAAGTGAAGCAAATCTGAAGCAACTAGGAAACAAATCCGAAATTATAATTTCACATACATGATATGTACTGCGTTTGAATTCTGAAAACAACTTACAGTGCCTGTAGGCTCGACAGTCCATTAAATGCATCCGCATGAAGGGATGCGATCCTGTTGTTGGCTAAACCCCTGGAATAAAAATAAAGTTAACTGAAGCAATCAAATAATACTATTCTAATGCGAAACAAATAATCACATGTTTCAAATAAGCTAAGAAATGGTTAATATGCATCTGCTTATGCCTCTAAGCAGGAAAGACTATATTCAAATTACACGTTCCAACATCAAACATCACACTTAAACAAATTACACACATGAGGCAACGGCACACATCAGAGAAAATTCTTCCGTACAATACACCACGATAAATCAACATCATCATTATCATCATCATCATCTGAGCAATATGCGAAGCACCATCCCATTAAATTTGGCGAGGACATGATTTGTTCGCATAGAAATCATATTTAACCCAGCACCAATTTATAAAATTAACTATAAATATTAGTACTGCATCAACGACAACAAAATTGCGTTAAACGCTACATCAACTTAATAGCTACCCTTATACTACTACTCACCTAACAGTATATATTCAAACCGTTTACAATTTATTCAGATTTAACCTTCAGTTTTCTTATTATATTTATTAAAAAGAAGCGCTATTAAGTTGGAATATTGTTTGCTGTTTATTACTTAAATTATTAACAGCAAAAATACTGATACAAATAGTGCTTTAAACACATAAAACACTTAATCAAAGATAATTAGTTATTGATCACAAAAAACATATAGGTTCACATAATTCTCTGAACGCCAACCGAATAATAACGGCCTATGCCATGTGATTAACCCTTCAAGCAACACAAGGAAACAAATTGCTTAAGCTTTATATGATAATTATGGTGATGAAGAATATGATGATGATAATAAAGAACAGAATGATGATTACAATGATGATGGTGATGATAATGACGATGATAATCATGATGAAGTCGATGATGATGATGATGCTGATGATGATGACTATTATGATGATGGTGATGATGGTTTTGTTGTTGATGATAATTATGATGATGATGCTGCTGCTTTTGATGAAGAAGATGAAGAGGAGGAGAATGAGAAAGAGGGTAATGATGTTGTTGATGTTGTTGCTGTTAATGATGATGATGATGGTGATGATGATAATGATGATGATGATGAGGAGGAGGAAGAGAGGATAATGATGATGATAATGATGATGGTGATGATGATGATGATGATGATGATGATGATGATGATGATGATGATGATGATGATGATGATGATGATGATGATGATGATGATGTTGATGATGTTGATGATGATGATGATGATGATGAAGAGAAGGAGATGGAGGATAAAGGTGATGATGATGATGAGGTGGAGGAGGAGGATAATGATAATGATAATGATGATGATGATGATGATGATGATGATGATGATGATGATGATGATGATGATGATGATGATGATGATGATGATGATGATGATGATGATGATGCTGCTGCTGCTGCTGATGATGATGATGATGATGATGATGATGATGATGATGATGATGATGATGGTGAAGATGATGATAATGAGGATGATGAGGAGGAGGAGGATAATGGTGATGATGATGAAGAGGAGGAGGAGGAGGAGAAGGATAATGATGATGATGATGATGATGATGATGATGATGATGATGATGATGATGATGATGATGATGATGATGATGATGATGTGATGATGATTGATGATGATGATGATGATGATGATGATGATGATGATGATGATGATGATGATGATGCCTAAAGTAATAGCAAACAACGTCTTATGATTACACATTCAAGTTATACAGGTAACATGTTTCGTAAGTGCACGTTCTGGATTATAAGAACACCAAAAGCAAACAAGTGTCATGATAATACAGGCAGCAGATGAAATCACACAAAAACATTGAATGTACAAGTCTAGTTGTAAGTCAGTAGAGTGATCTCCAGCGTGCCCCTGCTAAATAAGATGTATACCTGTCTACAAAAACATTGAATGGACAAGTCTAGATGTCAGCCAGTAGAGTGATCTCAATCGTGCCCCTGCTAAATAATTGGCATACATGTCTACAAAAACATTTAATGGACAAGTCTAGTTGTAAGTCAGTAGAGTGAGATCCAGCGTGCCACTGGTAAAAAAGAGGTATGCCTGTCTGCTGGTGGCTTTGTTAAACGCAGTAAGATCGTATATTTATATATAATGATAGGATGTGTGTATAAATAAGAGAAAACCATTTAATTAAACTGAATATGTTAATTGTACCATAAATCATTTATTCATTTAACATAGGATTGAATAAATACCGTAAAAAATGGCATGTTCTCAATATATATATGTATATAGATATATATCATTACAATTATTACGTTTTCTTGTCAAAATTAAATCAACTCAATCATTCTTTATATTATTCATTGATAGTTTTATGCCTGTAATGGTACATGTAATTTATTTTTAGAAATTCTATGCATTTTGAAAGTATATCGGTGTTTAATAATAATAATCGATAGATTGTCTAGACGCAACCCATTAATAAAATAACAACATACCTTTGCGATATTGATAATTTTCATGTTTTTTTTATTTGCGTTTCAGAATAGAAAATGCACATTCCATTTATAAAAATGTCTTCACATATCATGCATGATATCATTTCTTAATAATCTCTGTTCTAATGTTTGTTTTGTTATGATATGCTATAACTATTTTGCAGTGCATAAAACATAATTAGCATGTTAGTAATAACTGTACTTTCTAAAACCATACAGTCCCCATGAACCTAACTAGTGTTTACATTGAGATTACATTCATTCATGATATTGTACATGTTTTCTAAATATTTATTGCAAACGCTTTGATTGATCAACAATTAATAACTATATGCACATCGTCATCAACGAACACTTTGTTTTCACAAAATTCACTTAAAGGATAAAAAGTGTAAATTAAAAAAAATATTTATTACGCAAAGTTTGCTTCGTAATCGTTTTTCGGTCAATATCTTGCAAATATAAAAACAATAATACTGTTTAAATTGTAGAACATCAAGGTATGCGTTGGTAATTTATGTGTACATTTAATGTAATGAATTTTGGTTTGCAGTTCTATTTTCGAATCTTTCCTATTGTTTTGGTATTCTGTGTGCTAGCTACATCGATCAAATGTAACCGTACAATACTGCGCTGTTTACTTCCCTTGGGTATATTGAGTGTATGTTCACCTACGCATGTTAGATACGTTTGCCGCCATTGCTATTTAGGCAATTTCTTCGACGTTTATACCGGTTTATAGACCGCATGGTGTAAGTTTTCCATATGTCATTAATGCTATATTGCTTGTATTTTGTTAAGGCAGTAAATCTTTTGAGGTATATTCGTTCATTTAGTTTTTTTCAGTAAATATTGTTCGTACTAAAATTACGTCGTACCTACCCTTTCGACCATTTGAGGCTATTTGTTAGGTAAAACTTTCACAGCTTTCTTTCGTAACTATATAATTGTTTATAACTTCGTTATAGGCTATTTGTTTTACCTTTTTCAATCAATTAAAGTAATTTTTTTTTTATTATAATACATTATTTTCATTGTATTTTACTGAAGAACTGAACGTCTTTTTGTTTTGTTTTGCGGCCAAATATCATATATCGAATTGAATGTGAGAATAAATACTGATGCCAACACATACAGTACTCTTGTTCGACCCGACCTGTTTCTCTATCTGTTTCCAGAACAGAATAGTAAAACTTGGCTTACACTTGGCTAGTAGCAGGTGGAGACGAGGGGAACTGGACATCGAACTACATCCACGTTCCAAATAATCACACTAAAGTCTCATCTGTAGTTAAACCTGAGGTAAGAAAGTTTATTGGTTGGATGTGAACACGGGTTGTTCGTTCGTTATCTACCAAAGGAACGGCTCTTTATGAAGAGATAAGTGATGACTTTATTAAGCGCTGTTCTACTTCACTGCGCAAAGTGACTGAAATTGTGGATAAAGTAAGTAGTTTAACTTATGATAGTAATGTTGGTAAAATCAATCTTATTGCACAGCAATAACAATAAACCTATGACAGTTACGTGAAAGTTAATACACATTTGAAGTGTACTTAAAATCTGTTATAAGTGAAGCAAGTCTTGAATAATTACTGCAAACGCGTTGCTACAGGAAAAAGCGAAGTTACATGCGCTGGAAAATATTGACGAAATTAAACAATCAATAATGAAAAAAGTCATGTCAAGCATGAAACCAAACTATGTTCATGGTAGTGTGAAGACACACAGTTCGAGATCCTCCAGGAGTGAACTCATTGCATTCAAACAAGCAGAAGCCGAATCTGCCAAGATACAGCTAAAATAAACATGTACTCAACAAGAAGCAGCAAACAGAACGCAGAATTAGAAGCGAATCTCTAAGTTCTTTCTCAGCAAAAGGCTTTCGAAACTGCGGCTGCAGAAGAAAAGATAGTACAAGAGCAAGATGTCGACGGCTCTGATGGATCAGATGGTCATGTTGAACCAGACTTAAAATTCAAATTGCAAACTGTGCCTGTTGTAAAGCCTGACGATCTAGTTCAAGATTACATCAATAAATCCACAAACAATCCCAAAGTGTCTGACAATAATATTTGAGAAAATATTTGCAAATTCCTCATTAAAAAAGACTTGTCTATCTTGCGACTGACTATATTTAGTAAAAGAGCGGAGTCTTATCTATCCTGAAAAATGAGTTTCAAGAACGTGATGTTCGAGATGGATACGAGCGCTTCCGAGAAAATGGATTTGGCTGTGAAGTGGCTGGGGCCAAGTTCTCGCTAGCATGCAGTAAGCTTGAGATCAGACTCTACTCTGTCGAGGCTTTCCAAAAGATTATTTATAAATAGACTATAAATAAAAGTTCTGCTGACTTGGCCTTGTATTGCGCCTTGTAATATATTAAACCATTAAGACGTTATTCCGTGCGTTTTAACACTACTGTGAGCGTTTTCGAGTAATTTTAGGTCGATGCCGGTTTTGTAAAGTTTCAAAAGTAGGAAACTATGGGGTACATAGCCAAATGCCATTTTGACGTCTGGATAGCAACTGCATAGATACGATTTACTATCGCGTGCGTAGTTGATACATTCACCTACCATAAACGCCCTCATAAGACAAATTACATTTTTCTGGAAGCCGCATTGTAACGGACTGAACGATTCACATTGACTTTGTTCTGTTAAATCAACTAGCACTTTTTGTAGAGTTTGAGAACGGTCGAGCATAATGACATGGATCTGTAATTACTAGGGTCTTTCTTGTTTTTTACCTTTTTACCTTTGTACATAACTGTTATAATGCATTTTTAAGATCCTCTGGACAATATTGGTGTTATGCCATTGCGTTGAATTGTTGTTATGACCTTTAACATTAAGTGCCGCCGGTTGTAGCATTGGGTCAACAATTTATACATAATTATTAGGCCAAAGCCCCGACTATACATTTGATCTGACCCAGTAAGTTGGTGTTGTGAGGTTAGGTATACATGTTCTATCAAAGCAAAAGTACGTCAGTTGAAATCCTGTAATTCCTCCCAGCACCACTATATCTGGTAGGTCCCAATTGGTGGGTAGAAGACTACAGGCCCAATAAGTGGGCAAGTTTAAGTATATATACATATATATATTTAATGATATGGTTGGTGTATAAATTAAATAAAGTGAGTTTATAAAACTTAATACGTTAATAGTACCATACATCATTAATTTCTATAACATCAAATGGGAAGCGTGTTTTCCTTCGAGTTTACACCTTTAAACTAAAACAAGTACACCATGTAATCAAAGTTATAATATATGCTGTTTGGACATTGATGTTGACAATTTAATTAAAGTTCCAATTGAACTCCCCCTTTTCCAAGTTGGAAATACATTATTCTATAAAGCACTCCACTTTTAAGAAAAGCTATTGACTTATTTTGGCGATAAATTTTACTTTTTATTAGAAGCAAAGGAAAAGTCTTCAAATGTCATATTTCATTGGAATTATATTAAAATAGTACATGCTTTGCGTTCATTTTCTTCACACAGCATATAACCGTTGGATATTAACACACTACCATTAACGCTTAAAGACAATTGGTTAAATTGTATATGGTCAAAATCAGATCACAGTCGGTGTAAAGTTGTGAGACATCGGAAGATTATAAAGAGGTTAAACTCAATATAACAAAACATAGATGCATACAAAGGTTTTTGTTGTTTACCCGGCTCATATAACATAATACTAGACCCAAACGTAAAGCCTGTTGTTCAGCATGTGCCTTAAGTACCAATTTCCATGAAACAAAATGTCAAAGATAAGCGTCAGAGAATGGAGTCACTAGGCGTTATAATACGACACATTAAACCAACTGAATGCGTGAAAGCGTTCGTAACAGTGACATAAATCCCTGGTGATGTAAGAATATGCATCGACCCGCGACTTCTGAATGAAGCAATATTACGATAATATTATCCGATGAAAACAGTGCAGGATATAGTTTCAGAGATGCCTAACGCATTCTAGATGTGGGAAGCTCCGTTTGGAATTAAGTCCATTCAGGGAATGTACCAGCGTTTCATGACAGTGATAATACCGGATCTAGAAGGAACGCAGGTGATAGTACTTGACATTATATTCTTTGGAAAAAACATCCAAGAACATGAACACAAGACTAAAGCGAGTATTAGACAAAATGCAGCAAAACAACTTAAAACTGATTTTAAGAAAATGCTAGTTCCGGAATAAAGAAGTTCTTTATGTGGGTCATAAAATTCAGCCAAAAGGGAATTGAGGCAGACCATGAAAAGGTCAGAACTGATTAATACATGATTAGACCTCAAAATAAGAAAGAAGCAACCGCCTGTCTAAGATTCATCACATACCTGCAGAAATGTTGCCAAATATGTCAGAGATAAGTGCGCCAATTCGAAAATTGTTGGAAAAGGACATGCAGACTTCCAGTGGGAAACCACAAGAAGAAAGCTTTAAAGAAAATAAGAAAATGACATCGACAAGACATGTTTTAGTTTTTTTTTAAATCCAAGTTAGAGTCTAACGTTGAACGTAGATTCTAGTTCATTTGGACTTGCAGTCTTTCAGCAAAACGAAAAAATAACTGCAGATTCATCCCGCGCATTGAATCCAACACAGTAGAGATCATTTCAAATTGAAAAAGAGACTCTTGCAATTGTGTTTGGTTGAAAAAAAAATACCATGAGTTGTATGGAGGCGAGTTTACAGTAGAGGCGGATCACAAACCTATTAAGAGTATTTTCAAGGTGCAATCAAAATCTGGTAAAACTATGTTTGTGTCAAGAAATAAATTACCAGATACTCAGGACAAAATACTGCAGATTAATATCAATCAAATACAGTTGCGTGTTAATTTACCTATGTCTGCGTTGAAATATAGGGTGTTGAAATGAAGCTTCTGAAGAAGATAAGGGCATGCAATGTATCAAACCCTTGATTGAAAAAGGATGACCAAAAAATAAGTACCAGACTCCATTTAACGCTTAGACACAACCTTACGAATATGTTGTAATTGTAAACAAAGCGTTATAGGTTATAATCCCAAAACATCATACAACGTGAAATGTTGCACATTGTTCATCGAACACATCAATCTTTAGTAGCACGACACAAGAGAGCATGTGAATTAATGTTCTGGTTCGTATTGATGAGAGACGTAGATGATAAAGTAGAGAAATTTAAAATGTGTGCACTGAACACTAGTTAAATGAATCATAAAGAGCCGTTGTTTCTCAGTGAATGTCTGATAGGCCGTCATCAAAGATCGGTGAAGATGTGTTTGAATAGCAAGGCAGACATTATGCGTTGACTGGACTATTTTTCAAAATGACCAGAAATTGAAAAGCTCGATTGGTTACGTTCATAAAATGTGATCGCGTATCTGAAAAAAAATTAAGCGATTTGGCTACATTGATGCACGTGTTACGGATAATTGACCGCAATTTTCTTGTAGTCAATTTAAGGAATTTGGCGAAGAGTGACAAACATACAACATCGAGACCGCGTTATATTTAAAGAATGGGACAAACTGAAAGATATGTTCAAACAATCAAGCACATGCTTAAGAAAAGTGAAGATCCCAACAAGACATATATTGTGCGATAGACTTTACACTTTGATGTCCAAAGAAAAAGTGAATATGCGTATTAAAGGTTGAAAACCTGAACATTCAATTAGAAAATTTATAATTGAATTACTATGCAATATATGTTTTAGTAAGAACAGCCTTATGGCTAAGTACTATGCTTTCAAAACCATCGAAAACATTGTATACGTTCTTGAATCTCAGAAAAAGGGGGATGTTACATATGTTATATTGCAATGTTTATTTTTACCAGTCTTAAACGTGTTTTACAATATTTAAGTCCCTTGGATACTCTTTTTAATAAAGATATTAATGGTTCAACATATCTTTGTTAAATACGTTTAAGACCATTATTAAAGTCATTTAAAAATTATTTGGTTTGTATAGCACTGTAGTTTGGCAGAACGTCCGTATTTTAAAATGTATCGTAATCATATTCTTCATCATTTAACACAACAACAACTATATCACCATCATCATCGTCATCATCTATGTTTTTTACGCAGCATCACACAATCAACTTTTACGAGAACTTGATTATTTTGAACACTAATAGCATTAAACTAAGCTACACTTTATAAACTATACATTCAAGTACTAAATCAATAACAACACAAGTAAAATACTAGGACGGTTACTAATCTAGCTAAAGTCCTTCTGCTATTAACCTAACAGTATATTGCAAAACTGCTATTAGTTTATTCAGATTAACCTTTACACTAAAACAAATTACCTTCATTAAAAAGAAGCGCCATTTAGTAAAAATATTGTTTGATGTTAAGGTATAAATAATCAACGGTAAACACAATCCGACAACATGTGTTTTACATCATTAAACACATTAGAATGACATAATATACATATTTAAGGATTTTGATGCAATCGTATTAAATAAACTGAATGTATTTTCACCAGGAAGCTTCAAAAATCACTATTTTTAAATGCCTGGACGAAATGTTCTTATTTTGTTAAATAAAATATTGCAGGAGAGTATTTTATTGATACAAACTAATTATTGATATATTTTTATTTCACACTGTAACACAGTTTGTTTGTTATTTCTCATAAGCAAACTGATTTAAGAGGGAAAACAATGTATTGTAATTATTATTTAAATACAGATCTATCTTAAACAATGAATTGAGTTCTTATGTCACACATACACTCCATTCCACTGTTGTACTCTCTAAACATGTTCCCAAATATTCATGTGCGAAAGTATAAGTGATATGAGTAGATAATGTGAAGGGCTCTAGCGGGCATACGTTTAAGTTAATTGCGGTGCAACTGTAAAATATAAAACCTACTTAAAGGCTTTAAATCTCCGAGTATGTGAACAAATTATTCAAACTATCAAGGTTCACAGGTTCACTTGCTCATAATTCGTGTTGCGACTCTTAAGTAAAGGATTGTTAACTGTTTTTAAAGGCGGGTTACTTTACCATCCTGTGTATTCCCCATGTGTAAGGGGAAACATAATATCTTGAAATATGTTATTTCAATTGTTATACACATATATATAAAATACAACTATTGAGCAATAATATGTATAATATGTATACAACTAAATCAAGTTAATTACTGCATGTATTCAATAAAATAAAACTATTTCTCATTAGAATGTGTTTACCCATTAAAAAATATATATTTCAAACGAAAATTGACACATGTGTAACACTACTGATTAAATAAACTAACTAATAACTATAAATAAAAAGAATTCTTAAATAAATTAATTATATATCGAAATGTGTTCCATGCATACAGTGGTTAAATATACCATATGACAATAATGCACTCACAATGAACAAAGAAATCCGATGATAAGGGTAACACTCTAATGGCTAATCGAAAGGCTATTTGTTTACCTACAACGTCCATAATGAAACAATACAGATATTTTAAAGCGATGATAATCAGTTATTGATCACAAAAAGCATAAATCTAATAAGTGTTACGTATATAGGCATATTTAAATGATAAAGAATACTTAATTTTGCAAATTTCGGTTTAGCAAAGGTTTCCGTTGATCGGTTTTAAAATGAAATTTTATTCAAAATGATTTTATAACACCTAAACATTTCTTTAAATACTGTATTTTTTATTTGAGAACGATCTGAAGTGATGCATCAATCTGAAGCAACTAGGAAACAATTAGGAAATTATAATTTCACATACATTATATGTACAGCGTTTGAATTCTGAAAACAACTTACAATTTCTGAAGTTTCAGCAGTCCTTGAAATGCATCCGCAGGAAGGGATGATATCAAGTTGTCGAATAAATACCTGGAATAAAGACAAAGTGAACTGAAGTTATCAAGTGAAAATATTCTACTGCGAGACAAATAATCATATATTTCACATAAGCTAAGAAATGGTTAATGTGCATCTGCTTATGCCTCTAAGCAGGAAAGACTATATTCAAAATTACACGTTCCAACATCAAACAGCAACTTAAACAAATGAAACACATAAGACAACGACACACATCAGAGACAGTTCTTCCGTACAATACACCCCGATAAATCATCATCATCATTATCATCATCATCATCATCATCAGAGCAATATACGAAGCACCATCCCATCAAATTTGGCGAGGACATGATTTGTTCGCATACAAATCACATTTAACTAAGCACCAATTTATAAAATTAATTATAAATATTAGGACTGTTTCAACGACAACACAATTTCGTTAAACGCTACAACAACTAAATAGCTGCCCTTATTCTACTTCTCACCTAACAGTACATATTCAAACCGTTTACAATTAATTCAGATTTAACCTTTAGATTTTTCTTATTATATTTATTGAAAAGAAGCGCTATTTAGTTTGAATATTGTTTGCTGTTTATTACTTAAATTATTTACGGCGAAAATACTGAAAAAAATAGTGCTTTAAACAAATAAAACACATAAGCGGAGATAATTAATTATTGATCACAAAAAGCATACATGATGATGATGATGATGCTGATGCTGATGCTGATGCTGCTGCTGCTGCTGCTTATGACGATGATGATGATGATGATGATGCTGCTGCTGATGATGATGCTGATGATGATGATGATGATGATGCTGATGATGATGATGCCGATGCTGATGATGCTGCTGATGATGATGATGATGCTGATGATGATGATGATGATGATGATGATGATGATGGTGATGATGATGATGATGATGATGCCGATGCTGATGATGATGATGATGATTATGATGTTGATGATGATGATGATGATGATGATGATCATGATGATGATGATGATGATGATGATGATGATGATGATGATGATGATGATGATGATGATGATGATGATGATGATGATGATGATGATGATGATGATGATGATGATGATGATGATGATGATGATGATGATGATGATGATGATGATGATGATAATGACGACGATGATGATGATGATGATGATGATGATGATGATACATTGACAGTATTCCTAGTTGACATAATAAATGGCTTAAAATCTCCGAGTATGTGAACAAATTATTCAAACTATCAAGGTTCACAGGTTCACTTGCTCATAATCAATACAAAAACTGAAGCGAGAAATCGAAACTTAAAAGAACAATTTCTGCACTAAAAACACAATACCAATATTTTTTACAATAACACATTCGACATATACTTCCAAGAGTACACACCAACCGCTATTTTCAAAGCGAATGTGTAGAGTGAAAATTTCAAACAATAAATACAATAATCAAATGGAACGGGATTTTAACGTAGTGCGCAATTTGGAAGTGATAAGAGTGATTTATTTTTCAACTTGTCCATCTCCGTAATATACGTTTAGTTGTGAGATGTTAACAGTTTTCCCCAAAAAACAGGCCTTCACGAGCGAAGTCAAAGTGGGTGGGGAACGCGACTACTTGTGCATTTCGAGTCGCTGGAACGTCATAATGAAACTGCTTTTGTGCAATTTTCAGCGACGTTACCAGCTGTGTGTTAGACGAAACGAAAATGCTTTGGCTTTGCATCGTGTTTTGAGACTGTCAGGGTGACATGATGGATTAATTGCTGTTTGACTGACAATAAATGAACATGTTTGTGTTTGGAGATGCTGAGTTTAATATCTTCACAATTGGGAAATCCCAACATAAGTTGACTGCCAGTTTGACCACTGATCTGCATACTATCAGTGGGAGAGCATGCTTAATCCCGCAGCTTCTGCACCATATGTTTCCTGGCCGAGTGGTTGGTACGTTTCATTGTTATGTATACATGCTTAAACACACATGTTTCATTATTTTGTGCCATTTTCTTTACACCCATTCTCATGCTGATGAACCAATGATCAGTGCCAGATGTTCTACTGTCGCGAACTGTTTATTCAAAATTGTGGAAAAATGAGTTGCGCCTGTTCGAAATTGTGAAAAAATGAGACACGCACTGTACAAAAATTTGAAAAAATGAGTCGCGCACTGTTCAAAATTGTGAGAAACATTAGTTGCCCACTGCTCATTATGATTTCAAAATTGTGGAAAAACGAGTCCCACACTTTTCATAAATTAAATTTCCAAAAAATGAGTCACGCTCTGTACAAAATTTGTAAAATGAGTTGCTCACTGTTGAATTTTTTTCAAAAAAATAAGTCATGCACTGTTCATTCAAAATTGTAGAAACATGAGTTGTGCACTGTTTAAAATTGTGAAAAAATCATGTCACGCGCTGTACAATATTTGAAACAATCATTTGCGCACTGTTCAAAAATGGGGGACAATTTTGTGGGGCACTGTTCATTCAAAATTACAAAAAAATAAGTCACAAACTCTTCAAATTGTGAAAGCACATGAGTAGCGCACTGTTCAAAATTTGTAAAAATGAGTAGCGCACTGTTCAAAATTTGGAAAATAATGAGTCGCGCACTGTTAATTCAACATGGCGAAAAAAATTAATCTTGCACTGTACGCAAAAAATGAGTTGAACACTGTTCAAAATTGTGAACAAATTGAGTCACGCACTGTTCATAAAAAAAATTCACTGTTGAAAACTGTGAACAAATGAGTTGCGAGCTGTGCAACTTTTTTGAAAACATGAGTCGAAAACTGTTCAAAATTGTGTCGCCCACAGATCAACATTGTGAAAAAATTAGTTGCAAACTTTTTTTAAATTGTGAAAATTTGAGTCCCGAACTTCTTTAAATTTTGAAAATTTGAGTCGCAAATTTCTCAAATTAGGAAAACAAACACCTTTTCCCTTAATAAGCAAAAAAAAGCCCCGAGTCAATAAAAAAATTATTTTAAGTTAAAAGAAATTCTTATTTATTTTTATATAAAATGGTGTTTATACATTTTCATTTTGTATTAATAATATTGTGTCTATTAAAGTTGTAATTTGTTCAAGTTGTGCCATAAAAATGTTATAAAAACACTCTATTTTGAAATGTTATCTCCTGTTGTATTTGTTTTATTTTAGTATAATATGAAATGTTTTTCTTTTAATGGCAGAAAGTTGCGACCACACATTCCATGGGTGATGATATCTACCAAAATTCTTGGCGGCACAGTTCTACCCTCGTCAGTTGCACTTGTCCGAGTCTTTCTCTGCCTCTCAACCAACTCGAGATATTCCCCCCCCCCCCCCAACTGCATCCCGGCACAGCTTCACATCAACCCATCTAATTAATTTGTCGGAAAGGTAATACTTTTTTGTCGACAAATTTATTATTGAGAGTATTTATGTTATTGTTTTATATGAACATGTTATACATCTATATGTCACTATATTTATAAAGTTTCAATTTTAAAATTATATATTTGGATTTTTATTTTTAACCCTTTGCATGCTGGGAAATTTGTCGTCTGCTAAAATGGCGTCTGCTGAATTTGTAAAATAAGCATTTTCTTCATGTTTTTCAAAGATTACTATCAGAATAGCAAACAGTTTTGAAAACGTGGCGATCATCTGGATCCAAACTGTTTGCAAAGGCTTTCAAAATTCGGTTCCAGCACTGAAAGGTTTAAAGTAGTTTTGCAATGAATGTTTGATGATGTTTTTTTTCTAAAGGATTCTTTATTTTATTTTCAGGTTGACTACACAAATTTCCTGTTTGGTTGTGGGGATAGAATCATTTTTTTGTGAAAGTTTGATTTCAGACACTTAAAAATTGAAATTGTCATGTATTAGGCATGGCAGGCATTAGCAAAGCATCTCAATCAAGTATTAATTATTTTACTTTGTCAATGTTAATTCATTGTGTATAATATTCACCTGTTTGCCTTGCTTTTTATAAGAATGACACAAAAAAGGAAAGCATTTGTAAAGTATTAGTTAATTATTTTTTTATATAATCTTAGACGAGATGTTTAGTGAATATTTGTCATAAATTCTTCTTTAACTTGATCAAATCTGTCATATTGTATTTAAAACGTATTAAGTATATTTGTGTTACGTTTTAAATGTTTATCATTACTGTTTTAAATTGTGTTTATCTGCAGCAAAGACGTAGATGTTATCTACGTCTCTGTCTGCAGCCAATGAATGGTAGCGGTGCACATTTGTATTTGTTTAATTTTTTTCCATTGATTAATGCTCATTTAATTTATATTTCCCTATAGATATATACTTAATAAAGTGTAAGTTTTGTTTAAAAAAACAACTTATTGTTTATTAATGTTCCAACTTCTGAATACAATATGAATCGCTGTTTGTTTCCATTAAAATCAAAGAAGCGACATACCACGCCTACAAAAAAGTAGTTCTCAGAATGGGCGGGGCTAAAACATGGAACGCTAAACAATTCATTGAGTAAACCAAATATGGGCGGAGTTTTAAAACGGATATTGATGGGCGGAGCTTAAAACTGTTATCGGATGGGTATCCGATAACACTTTAAAATATCATGTCAGCGTCTCCAACGTAAATGCGCTGTCGTGGCATAATAAATATAATCCGACATCCGGTAAGGAAGCTCGTATACCAGATATGCAGACAACTACGTAAACGTCACAGTATTAAATCGTTCTGGTAGACATGTAAAAATGCCTGCAAAATTTAACCTTTATAAGTGCAATTCAATCACAGAAGTGTATGTGCAAATACAATCAAAAGTCAATACAAATCAGTGTATTCAGTGAGTTACAATAGTTAAATCAAAGTCAGTTACATAAGTGTATTTTAGTTCAGGTAATCAATGTTATTGAAGATCAATGTTATGTCAGTAAATTGTTTAAAGTACATGATAGTGCTCACTGAAGAGTTATGTAGAATAGTTTTATTCAGGAATGAGAAGAAGAAAGGACATAAGACAGGGCAATGAACAGACGAAAACGTTGAAACATGTTTCAAGATTTGTGTCATCTTATGTTTTAATTGGCACACACTTAGTGTTAGATTTTATTTAGTTACTTTTTTAATTGATAAGTTAAAATGAGCAAATGTATTCATAGATTGTGAGATTGACTTTAAAATATTTAGTCAAAAGTAAAAGTGAACATATAAAAGGTTGTATGTTTTAGTAAGAAAAGTATTATGGCTATGTACTATACTATCCAAACATTTGGAAACATCGTATCATTTCTTGAATCTCTGAAAAAAGGGGTATGTTATATAAGTTAAATTGAGATTTATCTGGTTACCAGTCTATATAGTGTTGTTCAAGATTTATTTCCCTTGGATACTCTTCTGAATTAAGATATTATTAGCTTAACATGTCATTGTTCAATACGTTACAGACCATTATAAAAGTTGTTTCATTTTGAGTTTGTTTGTTTCGTTTAACAGCGTAGTTCAGCAGAAAGTTCGTATTATATTAAAATGTAACGTCATCATAATAAAACACAATAACACAAACTAAATTATCATCACCACCATCATCATCTATGATTTTTCCGCAGCTTGTGTACTCACTAAAGACAAATGTAAAAAAATACACTCAAATACCCAGGTGCATAACTTAACTTGATTATTCATTTGAGTAAATAATGTGCATGACTCTAACGGACATACGTAAAGTTAATCGCGTAGCAACTTCAAAATTATGTTTTTACTTAAAAGGCTCCAAATCTCCGAGTATTTGAAAACATTATTAACAATATCCAGGTACACAGTTTCACCTGCTAAAAATTAGTTTCACCACGAATAATTGATATGATTGTTTACCGTTTAAAAATAATAATATCAGTTAATATGAACTGTAAATTGTTATACATTTGTTTATTAAAAATTAACTAATGAGCAATAATACGTATACAACTTAATTAAGTTAACTTCGGGATACATCAATACTTCTTAAAATTTACAACACTAAACAAAAACAAGTACTAAAATCAAATAAACATATTTAGATATTATTTCAACGCATTAAATGGCTAAATATACAATAGGTAATTCATACAATCACATTGGAAAATGAAAATCCCATTAGAAAAGGTAACAATCTAATGGAAAGGCTATTTTGCACACAACTTCCATTATTAAGAAAAACTGTTAAAGCGACGATAATCAGTTATTGATTACAAAAGCATATATTTACTAATTGTTCCGTATAAAGGCAATATAAACAGATAAAGAATACTTAATTTTGCAAAATTATGGTTTCGCAAAGTTTTCCTGGTGACCGTTTTTAAAAAATGAAATTTTATTAAATGTAAAAAACGTGTTACTTTTCTTATCAAGTTTTATCAAATAACACCTTAACATTTCTTTAAATACTGTATGCTAAATTTGAGAACGATATACATTGATGTATATGTCTGAAACAACTAGAAACATATACCAAGTTATAATTTCACATGCATTATATGTACTGCGTTTAAATTCTAAAAACAACTAACAGTCTCTGTAAGTTTGGCAGTCCGTTAAAGGCATGTTCGGGAAGGGATGCGAGTCTGTTTTCGGATAAAATACTGGAATTAAAACAAAATCAACTGAAGTAATTAAATTACACTATTCTACAACGAAACAAATACTCATATATTTTGAATTAGCTAAGAACTGGTTAATGTGCATCTTATTATGTCTATAGGCTGGGAAGACTATATTCAAAATGCACGTACCAACAACAATAACATTGCATAGTTTCATTATTAATCATCACATCTTCAAGAAATGACACACATAAGACAATAAAACACATCAGAGACCAATCAACCCCAAAGTAGCATCATCATCATCATCAAAACATTTCGCGAGATTTTGATTATTTCACATTCTACTCACAGTTTTCTAAGCAACAATGTATACATACTAACACTCCTTCAACAACCAATTTAGCATCCGTCCTATTGTTATTAACCATATTAACAGATTATCCTTCAGTCTTTTACAAATTACATTTGTTAAAAAGAATCACCATTTAGTTTGAATATCGTTTGGTGCTTTGTGCTAAATTATCAATGGCAACCACACAAATAAAAATAATGTTTTTAATCAAACAAAAATATTTGAATGACGGTATGTGAATATTCAAATTAAATGATTTCGATTCAAGCATATCACATGAACTGAATGAAATTTCATCACGATAAATATTGAATACATTGTTTCTATTATACAGACTGATTTTATACGATGACTTGTGTCCCACACATAATTTTATTCTAGTGTTTTTATTAATTATCACTAATATGTATCGTTAAAATACTTTCTTAACCAAAATTAAAACATTTCGTCCTTTAAAGATGGCTTTGCAGCGCGTCGTAATGACAAGTAAGCGTTTATGTAATGTGTTTTTAACACAATGCTCAAACATATATATTTACCTACCGACCTTCTTAAGTTTTTATTAATGGTTTAAAACAATATTTTTATTATTTTTTGTTATGTTGATAATTGTATTACTCAACAGCAAACGATATTGAACCATTTCGCTTTTTTTCGAAAAAAAGAAATAAAACAAGACTTAAAGGTTAAATCTGAATTAACAGTAATGAGTTTTTTTATATTTAGTATTAGGTGAATAGTAGAACTGGACAGCTGATTTTGCTGTTGTAGTATTGTAAAACTTAATTGTGTAGTTGTTGATTCAGTACTGGTATTCATAGTTACTTGTATAAATTGTTCCTTCGTAAAATGTGAGTAATATGCGGAATACTCTTGTTTTTGCAAAATTGCATGGCGTAAAAAGCTTAGATGGTAATGATATGGCCCAATTTTAAATTAACATTCAATTTGTCTTTCAAAGTATTTGTAACGCTAAATATAACGGTTAACTATCGAAACGATATCGATTTTATTTCGAAAATCGATACGAATGGTATCTGCTTTACACTTTGAATCCATTCGTCATAACTTCCGATGACAGTCCTTTCACTATTGAAACGTTTAAATCATTGCTCAACTCACTGTCTAATCTATTTTTTGTTAGTGGCATGAATGTCATCGTGACAAAAACTAAATTAAATCATATCGACAAACATTAACTGTCAGTTAATTGTTTTTGCGTCATTCTTTTCTTTATTTTTTGCAGAGGATCTAGTTGTTTTCTAGAAAAAAATGGTTATTATTAAAGACCTTTTGAAAACTATTATTTCCAATGCATGAGATTTTCATTAAACACCGTGGGCCTTCGTTATTTTTACTTCGAAATAAAGACAAACATGTGACGTTACATAGTACTTTTTTGATAATAGGGAATTAATGCGTACACTTTTTATTATTATAGTTTTTTTGATATCGTGTTTGCATTATCTACGCTCAATATACACAACCACGTAAAAAGACACATTTTCACATCACTAGGCCCTATATGTAGCTTCGGATTTTTTTTTGTATCGTCGAACTAAGAAGAGCGTCAATTAAACATATGTTAAGACACCGTATCCGCAATACCGTTAACATATTGCCAAAAGATTATTTCTGGTTAAATAAAAAAGAGTAACCAGACGTCATTTTTTGTGTCGTTTTTTTCAGTTTAATGGAAAAAGAAATAGAAGTAATGACTTCTATATTAGTTACTCGGAATATATATTGCTTGTTATGTTTGTTATTTATATTGATTTACTTATAATTCTCTTAATATCTAATAGCTTTATACATGTTTCGGAAAAGCCGTTTTACCAATTGTTTTACTTCTGTTAATATCAAATAAAATGTTGAAAAAGTTCCCAACACATTTTCAAGAATGGATAAGTGGAGTCCGGCTTTGTTTACGCACGTTCAATACTTTTAAACATGTTCACTTCCGTACGTTTTATCAAAGACCCACTTTTCCAGGAATAAAGTCATTTCCATGATCGGTCATCACGTTTTTCATTCAGCTCTTTGTTAGGCCTTCCACTGTGCTTATTGTAGTACTTTGACACTTTGAATCCATTCGTCATAGCTTCCGATGCCAGTCCTTTCACTATTGAAACGTTTAAATCTTTGCTCAACTCATTGTCTAATCCAATTTTTGTTAGCGGCATGAATGTCATCGTGACAAAAACTAAATTAAATCATATCAACAAACATTAACTGCCAGTTAATTGTTTTTGCGTCATTCTTCTCTTTATCTTTTGCAGAGGATCTAGTTTTTTTTCTAGAAAAAAAACTAAAAGGGTTATTATTAAAGACCTATTGAATACTATTATTTTCAATGCAGGAGATTTTCATTAAACACTGTGGTCCTTCGTTATTTTTACTTAGAAATAAAGACAAACATGTGACGTTACATAGTACTTTTTTGATACTAGGGAATTAATGCGTACACTTTTTATTATTATAGTTTTTTTGATATCGTGTTTGCATTATCTACGCTCAATATACACAACCACGTAAAAAGACACATTTTCACATCACTAGGCCCTATATGTAGCTCCGGATTTTTTTTTGTATCGTCGAACTAAGAAGAGCGTCAATTAAACATATGTTAAGACACCGTATCCGCAATACCGTTAACATATTGCCAAAAGATTATTTCTGGTTAAATAAAAAAGAGTAACCAGACGTCATTTTTTGTGTTGTTTTTTTCAGTTTAATGGAAAAAGAAATAGAAGTAATGACTTCTATATTAGTAACTCGGAATATATATTGCTTGTTATGTTTGTTATTTATATTGATTTACTTATAATTCTCTTAATATCTAATAGCTTTATACATGTTTCGGAAAAGCCGTTTTACCAATTGTTTTACTTCTGTTAATATCAAATAAAATGTTGAAAAAATTCCCAACACATTTTCAAGAATGGATAAGTGGAGTCCGGCTTTGTTTACGCACGTTCAATACTTTTAAACATGTTCACTTCCGTTCGTTTTATCAAAGACCCACTTTTCCAGGAATAAAGTCATTTCCATGATCGGTCATCACGTTTTTCATTCAGCTCTTTGTTAGGCCTTCCACTGTGCTTATTGTAGTACTTTGACTATTTGAATCCATTCGTCATAGCTTCCGATGCCAGTCCTTTCACTATTGAAACGTTTAAATCTTTGCTCAACTCATTGTCTAATCCAATTTTTGTTAGCGGCATGAATGTCATCGTGACAAAAACTAAATTAAATCATATCAACACACATTAACTGCCAGTTAATTGTTTTTGCGTCATTCTTCTCTTTATCTTTTGCAGAGGATCTAGTTTTTTTTCTAGAAAAAAAACTAAAAGGGTTATTATTAAAGACCTATTGAATACTTTTATTTTCAATGCAGGAGATTTTCATTAAACACTGTGGTCCTTCGTTATTTTTACTTAGAAATAAAGACAAACATGTGACGTTACATAGTACTTTTTTGATACTAGGGAATTAATGCGTACACTTTTTATTATTATAGTTTTTTTGATATCGTGTTTGCATTATCTACGCTCAATATACACAACCACGTAAAAAGACACATTTTCACATCACTAGGCCCTATATGTAGCTCCGGATTTTTTTTTGTATCGTCGAACTAAGAAGAGCGTCAATTAAACATATGTTAAGACACCGTATCCGCAATACCGTTAACATATTGCCAAAAGATTATTTCTGGTTAAATAAAAAAGAGTAACCAGACGTCATTGTTTGTGTTGTTTTTTTCAGTTTAATGGAAAAAGAAATAGAAGTAATGACTTCTATATTAGTAACTCGGAATATATATTGCTTGTTATGTTTGTTATTTATATTGATTTACTTATAATTCTCTTAATATCTAATAGCTTTATACATGTTTCGGAAAAGCCGTTTTACCAATTGTTTTACTTCTGTTAATATCAAATAAAATGTTGAAAAAATTCCCAACACATTTTCAAGAATGGATAAGTGGAGTCCGGCTTTGTTTACGCACGTTCAATACTTTTAAACATGTTCACTTCCGTACGTCTTATCAAAGACCCACTTTTCCAGGAATAAAGTCATTTCCATGATCGGTCATCACGTTTTTCATTCAGCTCTTTGTTAGGCCTTCCACTGTGCTTATTGTAGTACTTTGACACTTTGAATCCATTCGTCATAGCTTCCGATGCCAGTCCTTTCACTATTGAAACGTTTAAATATTTGCTCAACTCATTGTCTAATCCAATTTTTGTTAGCGGCATGAATGTCATCGTGACAAAAAATAAATTAAATCATATCAACAAACATTAACTGCCAGTTAATTGTTTTTGCGTCATTCTTCTCTTTATGTTTTGCAGAGGATCTAGTTTTTTTTCTAGAAAAAAAACTAAAAGGGTTATTATTAAAGACCTATTGAATACTATTATTTTCAATGCAGGAGATTTTCATTAAACACTGTGGTCCTTCGTTATTTTTACTTAGAAATAAAGACAAACATGTGACGTTACATAGTACTTTTTTATACTATGGGATTAATGCGTACACTTATTATAATTATAGTTTTTGGATAAAGTGTATGCATTATCTACGCTCAATATATACAACCACGTAAAAAGACACATTTTCACATCACTAGGCCCTATATGTAACTCCGGATATATTTTATATCGTCGAACTAAGAAGAGCGTCAATTAAACATATGTTAAGTCACCGTACCCGCAATACCGTTAACATATTGCCAAAAGATTGTTTTTGGTTGAATAAAAAAGAGTTACTAGACGTCATTTGAGAAAAACACGATACTTACTTTTGGAATAATGTTTTTCTTTAAACGCATTCCTCATATTTTACTATCTGACATTTCGCGACACAGTGTGTGTGATGGTTTCCAAGTGTAAAACCGTGAATATATCTAGTTAATAAAATGCATATAGTTGAATTTCATTTTCAATCCCTTGTTTAACAAAGAAAAGAGTGTCATGGTATCTTGAAATAGTGTCATAGTATTAAGAGAAATTCGCATTAAGAAGTAAGAAATATATTCACAACACAAATAACAAGCAGCCATCATATTCAAGGCATACATGCTATAAATCATGATAAATACACGCTAACGTTGAATGTTTTATGAACAAAAAGCTTATACCTTTGTTTAAACTATTTTATGTAAACAAAACATGAGTTATAATGGTTTAGATATAAATATCGATAACACTCCCATTATAGTGTATTACAATAGAAATTGACGTTTCGCCTTAAACTCTCCCCATTCCGAACAAAATCCTAAATTATCATAAATACATGTTTATGAACCTGTATACAGACGTGAAACTCCAGCAGCTGAAGCAGTATTGCATTCTTATCATATCTAATGTCGTGGTCCTTTATTTAAGGCAAGTGACCAATTGCCAAAATAGTACGATTCAGCACAACATGAAACAACATACACCGCCTTGTAACGGTCAATGCAAGGCAATGGGGGTTAAGACCGGTTTAAGAGCGTTCAACCTCACACTTGGCCCAGCAAAATTCATGATACATATACGTGTAAATATAAGTTAACCTCTTAGCATTGCAATTCAAATTGAACAATAATAAAATGGAATTAAAACGAATTCCATTGCATTACGATTTAATTACTCAATGGTAGGCACAAAACCAGAGCAACAGAGTTACAACTTTTAAGGAACGAAATTAGGAACAAATTGTCAACTACAAAACGATTTAAGAGCATAGCATCATATAGATAATATATCAGATCATCATCGTGCAAATACAGGTAGAAACATCAATATTGGTTGTACAAGATCCTTATTACATCGTTGTTTTGTTTATGTGACTGCTTAAAAATAAATCAATTGAGAAATACCTGTCAGAGAGAAAATATTAATAAAGTTGAACGATATAAACCCGATAACCTATGTATATAGCTGTGACAGCGACGGTAGATCGGATGATACAATTCTTAATAGTTAATAGTTCTGTTCAATCAATCGTATCAAAGTTAATCAACACTCACATTTTAAGTCCTGCAGTTCAAATAATATACTGATAATTCCTCATAATTCAAAAATCAAGATAATCAACATTTAAAATATGTACAGTAGAGTTAGCGATTGTGTTCCGCGATTAATTGCTTAACAAACGCTAACAAATAAGCGTTTTTAACCGATTTATAGATTTTCAGCGGTTATTAAGCGTTTTAAACATATTTCATCGGTTTAAGCGTTTTCATTCGTTGAATTTCGCAACCACTTTTGTTAAGCGATGTTACGCGATTAATCGCTACGCATGCGCATTTGTTCATACCGCTGAAAAGGGCTGAATATGCGGAGCCTAACATAGGTAGGTGTGTCATAAATATTTATTTATAGATCCTTGCTTATCCCTGTGTTATCCATTTTTAGTTTGAACGTTATAATTATTCAATTTTTATATTTTACTTGTATTGTGTATCAAACTTAAGTATATGTTATTTAAGAAATATCATCTCTTATTGCAAATCCTCACACAAATACTGACAAAACATCTGTAGGATACTGTTTGTGGGATAAACATAATTCAATATAAGATAAAGTGATTGACATGAAACACGATCACCATTTTATTGTCCGTCTTAAATCTCGTGTTTGATAACGAAGAAATGTGTCGTAATTAATTGTCGACGGAAACAGTATTTTTCAAATAAAATATTTTAAGAATACCATTACAGTGAGCGTGCAAATTGAGAGAAAAAGCAGAAGTGTTTTTTTTGTGTTTTTTTTTTATTCTATGAGAGCCGTAATGCTCGTTTATATAGTATGTAAGTACATTATAATGACATGAGAATTCATTAAAATTTTCATCAGTGATAATTCTTACCACACAAATATTGTTTTAAAACGGCAACCTATTTTCGCGCATTGTGGGACGATCGTCGTTTAATTAAATCGCGTTAGATATAAGTGTTACTATTACTGTTTACTTCTGTGTCTATTTGAATCATTAAAAATAATTGATTATTAATTAATTGGTTATGACGGATTAATATTTAAGTTGAAAAGTTTACTTTTTTAAACAAAACATCTTCATGACTGCATTTCTGTCTGTGAGTTGTTTTCGTTTATTAAATTTCTGACAGGATTGGCTGTACTGTATGTTTTTGTATATACATTTCACACACACACATATTCCGACACAATTGTGCTTCACTGAGGATGTTATTTTAAGACAAGATGATTGTTATTGTTTACAATCGGTATTTTTCGCGCATGTGCAGTCACTGGTTGGCAAAAGCGCTGGTTACTGAAATGGACAATATTTGCAATAAGTCATATAAGTCATGTTTTATTTTTAAAAAATAAGCCAGAACTTCTAAATGGAAATTAAAACACGATTAATGAATTAATAATTATATCAAACAACATCAACATCGGCATTGGAGTAGATTGTATTGTTATTTGTTTTGGTAATAATTAGCGTAAATGATCGAATTATATTAAATGTTACCGATCTGATCGTCACATAATAGTTCGTGTTTATTGTTTAATCATATTTTTATCAGTTATAAGGTTATTAATAGAAGCAAAGTTAATCTGCATTATTTTAAGAGTAATACAAACTCAGCACGACTGAGGTCTTGATTTCCACTATACCTGTTTTTAGAATTTGACGAGTGATATATTATCTTAATTACGGTATCTACACATGTGCAGACAGTATTATATTATATCTTAGCGCTTAAATTTAATTCACACTTGGAGATCAAAAGATTACTTGGCGGAATTGAATGTATACCATTTCCAAAGCGGAAATGTGGTCTTGACAAGTGCGAGTTTAGGCTTCAATGTTTAGAATTACCGAAGTCCCCCTTAAAGAACATCAATTTATTTCAGAACTTTTAATAACATATAAGCATTATGAAGTGTGACTTATTTCACGAGTATATGAACAACAATATGGAATGGTACCCACTTTGCGTAACTTAACGAAATCCACTTTTATACGTTAGAACATGGGGATTTCGGTACCCACTCGACGTCGAGAGAGTGTAAAATCTAACCGAAATGCCAGGTATACAGCGCTTTTTCGTGTACAAAATATGTGAAGAAAATGTGTCGTTAATGATTTAGTACATAACATGTGTACATACCAGTGAAGACTTGTTAATTAACGCGTAGTTGCATGCTAGATTTCGGTAAACGCGCACGCGTTTGAGAGCGTGTTTAACGTACCTAAATACCCGTTATAGATAGCTACTATTTTTTTAATAGCTAATATTTGTTTAAACTAATAATTTCTGCATTTCCATTATAACTTAATGATACAATCCCCTTTAACCAGTGTCATAAGGGATTAAAAAGTCCATAAAAAAACAACCGCAATATCGCGTAATATGTAGGCAAAGAAGCCACTTTGATATTTTCTAACCGCTTATGCTTCACAGATAATCCGGTCGCCGGCCGATGTGTCCGATCTACAGGCATCGGGAAGACTGGACACGTCGGAGCCGTCCGCCGTCCGATGATTGACAAAGTTTAAAACCTCAGTCACACATAGACACCGATAACCGTTCGATCAGCGGCCGACGTTTTTTTCCGCTCATCGTGCTGGCGCCGGCCGATGATCGCACGCACATCGGGTCATTTTGTAGCAACGGGCGGCGTCTGGAATAATTTTGTATATCATAGTTTGTCCGGGAAGGAATCGAGGTGAGATCGAAACAAGATCGGACGATCAACGAACGGTTATCGGCCGGCGTGCGCCTGACATCGGATTAATTGTACGTGCATCATCACGAGCATCGTCCGGCGTCTGTCTGGCATCGTGCGGAGGCCCTCCGGCAATCAAGCGGTCGCCGGCCGATGTATATGCCTCTGGGAAATACCTTTTCTTTTGCCGATACACGTTCAAAGAATCCGATGTCGGGCGATCGCCGGGCGATACCCGTTCGTTGATCGTCCGATCTTGTTTCGATCTCAACTCGATTCCTTCCCGGGCCCGACGTCGGGTAAAAGTTTAAGTGAGACTTAAAATTTATCCGGACGCCGCCCAAATGCTTCAAATTGGGCCGGTTTCCGTGAGATCATCGGCCGGTCACCAGTCCGATTAGCGGAAAAAAACGTTGGCCGCTGATAGGACGGTGATCGTTGTCTATCTGTGACTTAGGCATTAGCCACGTGATTAAGTGTCCAGGCGAGATGTCAATTGGATTTACATTCACGAATGATGCCATTGATTGCTAAATTGTTGAGTACATTAAAATTAACGGGACGTGTTACACCGTCATTGTGGTTTAATTTCTATTTAGCAAACGCGCTGAAAACAAACATATAAACGTGTGATTATATCCAAAGCAGTATCAGTTAAATCTACGTACACATGCAGTTTGAATATACGCGTACATGTACTGGACATCGAAATTAGGATATATCGAGAACATCATTTTTAAACTGACATTTCTTGCTATCATTACCGTCTTTTCATTAAAAATATAGTCTAATATTAAAATCTATATAATGATTTAATAACTCGATTATTTTGAATACACTAATACGAAATGATAAACTTTAATTTATACACTATGTAAAAGTCTTCATGATATGAGATCAAGTAAAATAAAATATTTTTTCTGCGGCAATTGCGACTGACTTCAATACAATTATAGCGCGCTCGTTGAAAGGCAGACGATACAACGCCGACCGCATAGATAATGTTGTGTATATAAAGATAGAAAAATATAATTTGTATTTTCACTGTTTATAAAATGGCACGTTTGCCAGATCTTAACTTTATCTTCTTTAACGACATGTGTATTATGTTTTGCGTTTAAAACATATGGGCGTTATTTAGTTACCAAATGTTCATAAATGAATCAATAGTATGTTAATTTGCATATCAATGATTAAATTTGTGTTGTGTAACAAATAATACACGTCAAACAAACACATTTGTTTCTAATATTGAAGTGAGCTTATATTTCCTTGGCACAGTATGGTTTCTTTGCGTTTTATTAAAATTAATGAATTCATTAAACATTGATCAGTTGCCCTAAACTTGCAAATCTTATATTTTAAAAACAATGAAAGCATATTGTATCGATCTTGATAGTTTTGATGAAACATATTGAAATCTGTTTACAAGTACGCGTTTAATAATGCTTCTTTTTTGTAGAAAAGAAGTATTACATTTAGAAAAAATTTGAAAATATACGTGTCTCTCTCTCTGTCTTTATTTACATCGGCACGTTTCTCAAATCTTATTTTATTGAATATAGCTTCTTTAACGAACTATTCGCGTTTAAAACATTTGGGCCTTGTTAAATAAGCGAACATTAAAAAATGAATCAGTAATGTGTTCATTTGCAAATAAAAAATTATATAAATTGCTGTGTTACAAATAATACTCTATAAACCAACACAATTATTTGCTTAAGTTCAAAGTTTAACATAAATGAGAAATATTTTGTCTTGCTAATTTCACGACGCGTCGTTTTTTTTTTTGCTTTTCACTAAATGTAGTTAAATCATTTATTAAATATAAGATATTTGATGGATTTGGTGGAATATCGATTTTAGTTCACGAGTGATCATAATATATAATTTTTATATGATCACGAGTAAACTAAAATCGACATTTCACCGAATCCAACAAATGTTATGTTGATTTTATGCTAACAAATGCTTATTCATGGTATTTTCTCCCAAAATATATTTCCGGTAAAACAATCAAAATTATCATTTATATTCACTAATTGTACGGTTTTAAACGGTGAATTATCAGTTTTAATTTACTGATATTTTTCGATAACCACCAGAAAGCATAAAATAACATTGATCAGTTCCTTTACAGTTGTACATCGGATTATATTAACAATATTAGCATATATTTTCGATCTTACCGATAGTTTTGAAAAAAAAAAGATATTTTAACGGGTAAAAGTTTACAAACTCCTTGCGTAATATTATACGGGTGTAATGATTCGTTGTTTGTGTCTGAGACCTATATGCTTGTGTGGAAATGAGATATATATTTACAAATAGAAAATATATATGTATTTCTTAGTGTTTATATAGATTTTTTTTCACGACGCTGTGTGATTTCTTGGCCTCAAGAGTATTAATTTATTAAATAATAAATACTACAAATACTGCGATAATTGATGGCAATTAATTAACTAAAGAGTCTTTTTTCCAGTACATCTGTTTTTATTGATTAACTCTGATAGTGGTCGCTGCACTGCGACCACAGCAGGGTGTCAATAAACAGAGATATAATCTAATACTGTGAAGGCCACTGTAAAGGCCTTCTTTACTTCATTTTCGGACGCAACGCGTGTGCTATACCCATGTTTATTGACACCCTGCTGTCACATTGCAGCGACCAATATAAGGTATGATCATTAAAAACAGATGCACTTAATAAATTAATATCTTTGCTGTAATTTACGGAAGAGGATGGTGACCAATCATTAATTCATATATAATATCTGTATACGAACAATAAATGCATTTGTAAAATATGTAACTCAATCTTCAGGAATTGTTTATACATCTATATTCTGATTTAACTCTTCGTTTTCCGTCTTTGGCCATATTGTGTTTATTTTCCAAAGTTCTCTATATGGTCTGCGTTCTCGCATACGATATATTTATAGAAGAAAAATTTAGACGCAAGGAAACCACAGCGTCGTGAAAAAATCACGAAATAATAACTCATTTCAACTGTAGCAAATAGTGTTTGTCTGTTTTACATGTATTATTTGTTAAACAACGAAAATAACAATTCCTTTGCCTTTTTTTGAAAACTAACATACTTATGATTCATTCATGAATATTTGCTAATTAAATAAGGCCCATATGTTTTAAACGCAAAATAATGTATATTTTGTAAAGAATACATATTTAAGATTTGACAAACGTGCAATTTTATATAAACACTAAGAAAAACACGCAATTTCCACACAGACACGAATCAATACACCGCTATAAGATTAAAACAGAATTGTAAACGTGTACCCGTTTTAAAAAATTCAAAACTCTCGATAGGATCGATTATACATGCTAATATTGTTACTAAAATATAACATTTACACATGAGCGGCAACTGATTAGTGTTAAATTCATGATTTAAATGCATCTAATGAAACGCAAAGAATTACACCACGCCGTGAAATTAGCAAGCGAAATAATAACTCACATTAAGCAAATATGTTCTGCTTGTTTCACGTGTTTTAGTTGTAACACAGCAAATGAAATTATTAATTTGCAAATGAACATACAAACGATTCACTTATGAATATTCGCTACTTAAATTAAGCCCAGTTGATGTAAACGCAACATAATGAATATTTCGTTAAAGCGTATATATTTAAGATCCACAAACGTGCCATTTTATATTGAAAATGTTCTATATTTGTTAAAGAACGCTATGCTGTACTAAACTTCACGCATGGACAATTTCCTAAACTGTATCGGACGGTTTTTTATCCACTAAATAAATCGACTGGTACGGTTTACAGGCGCACGAGCGGTTCAAAATTATGTTACTGTCCACTACATTTTAGTTGACCGTCCCGTTACTAAAATCATCGTAATATAACATGTTTACAAGGTCAGCCTTTAAAAAAACATACATAGAAAGATACAGGTTATCTTTACTATACGAGTGATGATTGTGACGATGATGATGATGATGATGATGATGATGATTATGATGATGATGGTGATGATGATGATGATGTTGATGATGTTGATGATGGTGATGATGATGATGTTGATGATGATGATGATGATGATGATGATGATGCTGATGATGATGATGATGATGATGATGATGATGATGATGATGATGATGATGATGATGATGATGATGATGATGATGATGATGATGATGATGATGATGATGATGATGATGATGATGATGATGATGATGATGATGATGATGATGATGATGATGATGATGATGATGATGATGATGATGATGATGATGCTGATGCTGATGATGATGATGATGATGATGATGATGATGATGATGATGATGATGATGATGATGATGATGATGATGATGATGATGATGATGATGATGGCGATGATGATGATGATGATGATGATGATGATGATGATGATGATGATGATGATGATGATGATGATGATGATGATGATGATGATGATGATGATGATGATGATGATGATGATGATGATGATGATGATGATGATGATGACGACGACGACGGCGGCGACGACGATGATGATGATGCAGTTGATGATGATTAAAAGTGCGAGCATTCGCTGATTGCAGTCAAACAGTTTTGTTATTTGATTTGATTAGTATCAGAAATATGCAAAACTAGTCCGTTGTTCCTTCTATATTATAAAATGTATTTGTTTAGGCGAAGAAAGTAATAAAACACACACACACACACACACAACTTTCCCCCTTTCTTCAAGGTTCAAGGTTCAATATACAAGTGAAAGCATCGTTATTCTTGCTTAATTACTGGACAAACATCCACCACATGTTGGGAACTTGGGGGGCACTTTGGGTCACTTATGTTTATGACACCCGTTTGGGTTATTTTAAAAGGTTAACCAATGATAATCAAACGGTGCTAACTTGTTTTTACAAGAAGCAATTCACCTTAATATTGTTTGTGTATATTCATGTTTGGCACATTGATTTATAACTTCAAATGCTTTATAAGCGAAAGGAATAACAATCTTATGTTGTTGTTTTTTTAAATAATATTTATTATAAATAATACAATTGAGTTAAATGTTTTGAAGATTTAAATGATTGTGGAAATTACAGTAATTTTCAACATAACTTGTATAGATCAGCGTTATGTCAACCACCTTTTGCAAACTTGTGGTCGGAGTCTGTCTGCAAATAGCATGTGCTTTTGATTTCTATTTTCATATTCTTGTTTTACCCGTAAAATGTACATTCACAATAAACAAATAATTTGTGCAATTTCAAACTGAATAATACGATATTCGCTCTTAATTTTCGTTTTTTTGCAAGAAACTTTCTTGTACATAAAGAAAAACAACAGTATTCATTAGCATATAAGCATATGAACTTTGATTTTGCTAAAACAGATAAACACATGTAGCGCACAAAATAAAATAAATGAATATAAGGAAGTGTCAATATCGAGTTGAAACAGTTATAATAGGGATTCTTCGCAGGAAACGGACTCGGGAGTGGCTCAATAAGCCCCAGGCTTTCTATGCACTAAAGCTAAAAATATCGGTTGTAATTAATATAAATATTCCTTGTATAAAAACATCCTGATTTAACAACTTACACAGAATCATGAATAAAATAAATCTATTTAGCTGTTTATTGTCTACTGTAATGTTTTACAACTTGTTATCATTTGCGTTTCTAGGGTCGTTAAGTACCGCGACGTATATTCACACGTGCACTGATACCCTTACTTCGTGAAAAACGCTTTCCTCGATATGACATATACCGACTCGGCAGTAATCATGTGTATTTGACGAGATTTGACAAACTGCTACGCCCCAAAAAACGGCGACCCCATAACAAATATGAAGTTCTAATTCTGGAATAACGAAAGATCGGCCCAGGAAAAACAATTGACCAATTAAAAAAAACAAAAATGTATCAATCGGACATTTCAGTACGGCGCGCCCACCTGTTGATAAGTATTGTGCTCGCATTGAAGGCAATAGTCTGTGCCGCGTGTACAATGGCATTACATCACGCGCTGTTGATAAGTATTGTACTCGCATTGAAGGCAATAGTCTGTGCCTCGTGTACAATGGCATTACATCACGCGCTGTTGATAAGTATTGTGCTCGCATTGAAGGCAATAGTCTGTGCCGCGTGTACAATGGCATTACATCACGCGCTGTTGATAAGTATTGTGCTCGCATTAAAGGCAATAGTCTGTGCCTCGTGTACAATAGCATTACATCACGCGCTGTTTATAAGTATTGCACTCGCATTAAAGGCAATAGTTTGTGCCTCGTGTGAAATGACATGACACCACGCGCTGTTGATAAGTATTGTTCCTGCATTGAAGGCAATAGTCTGTGCCACGTGTGCAATGAAATGACATCACACGCTGTTAATAAGTATTGAGCTCGCATTGAAGGCAATAGTCTGGTGAACTGTATCGAAGACATGCATTTTACTTCGAAACTCAAACTACGTGCACCAATTATTGCAGTCGACTATAGCATTGAGCCCGCAATCGTTTCGAATAAAAGTTTCATATGGTTAAACAATCTAAAAAGTAATGTACACCAGCAAATTTTCGAACATATAGCGAAAAACAAGTTGTTTCGTCCACAATTCATAATAACAGTCAGTGTGCTAGATATAATTTAGCGTTTAATGATGATTAGTGTGATGATGGTGAGGACAATTATGAGAATGAAGACGTAGATGATAACCTTGAGAACATGATTAAGTTACAGTACCAATAACAGTGATAAGTCCACAAGGTTTACTTAAAACACTGATCGAATTGTCGGAAACATAGAAACCAATGTGATCTCTCGAACACTTTTTTGAAAACAAAAGTTGAAGTGTGTAAATAGTGTGATGATATATGTACTCAAATAAACCAATATCATACTCAATCATGAAGAAGTTGAAACTTGCTCAGCAAGAGTGTTCACAAAACATGCAAAGAAATTAAGTTTAGAAGTGTTGACTGATGTTTTCATACATGCTTGTAGTTGACAATTTGAAATATGATAATTAAGTAACCATTATTCCCAATAAAGGCAAACATGTGGCGTTGGATATTACGTGTCGGACAATATGGGAATTAATACGTAATTGTCCGACAGGTCACTAATTATTTTTATATTTTTGGATAAAGTGAACGAATTTTCTACGCTCAAATCTAAACATCCACGTAAATTGACAAATTTTAACATACCTACACTCTATTAGTAACTCCGGATATATTATTATTGTCGAGTTAAGAAGAGCATCAATGAATGCTATTTTGTTTAGTATGTCTTGCTATTCATTCGAGACACACGGTAATGCCCTGTGAGAATGCTTTTTTAAACGCACTTAGAGTAGTCTACCGTCTGACATTCCGCGACACAGTGTGTTTGATGACTTCATATTGTTATACCATGTACACACCATGTTTATCTCTAGTTAATCATAAAAAGTGTATAATTGAGTTTCATTTAAAACTTTTATTTTTAGCAAAAATGAATTGTCATGTTCGCTTTAAATAGTGGCAGAGTAATCAATATTCAGAAGTTTAAATTCATTAACCAGACATTGAACACACAGTTGTCATATTCGAAGCATGAATATGCCATTGAGAAAAACCGTTGCCTTGATAGATTCACGCTATCGAGGAATGTAACATTAACTCAATAACTTATTTAATATAAAACAAAACATGAATTAGATTTATTCAGTTATAACTATCGACGCCTTTTTATTTGTTTTAATAAGTCAACAGGATTATTAAGTACGTATAGTATCAAAGGAATATACAAATAGTAGTATAGTTTTTACATATTAACCAAGTAAAGAAGATCATATAATATTAAATGTATGTATAATTGTAAATTAAAACGTCTTCCAATAAAAGTTATCTTGTTATTTGTAGAAATGGTATATTTGGCCAACACTATAATCTTAGAAACGGATTACATTTTATTGAAACAATGACACACATATTCGTATAAACATATCTCCTGTAATTTCAGAGAATGAAGTGTTTACAGTGGAAATAATATTTAACAATTAGACCATTTATATTTGCATTTATCTGTTCGTCATGTTCTATGATATACCGATAAAACCATAATGATAACCTGTTTCCACCACACTTAACAGAATGATTGAGTTTGTATATAACTCCATGCCTTTATATGTACTGTTGAACGAAGTGATACGACTTAAGTGGTTGTATGATGGACTGTGTATAACATACGTTCTTAATATTAAGAATATATACGTATTTGCATTAGTGAAGGTGCACCGGTATTATTTGATTTTCCTTTACGCTCTTTTACCTGATTTTTAACATTATCGTAGTAGTGTATATAGTATTTGAATTGAACATACACATATAATTATATTTTACGAAAAGTTTAGCAATTAACTCGCAAACCATGAATAATGGCTAAAACATTATACAACTTAGTGGGACGATTCAATATCTGTGCAGGTCTTTAAACTATTAAGAACTGACTAGTTGAATGTACGTTATACGTTTGTTTGGAATCACAAAAACAGAAAATCGTGAACGTTTAAGGTTTGCTTTTATATCTTACTACGCGTTTTAATGCAGTTCTGCGTTTAACTTTTCCCGGTTAAAACAGGAACCGCAACCAGATCCTCATTCCTAACACAAGTCGAAAAAAGGAAGAAAGATTGTCTGACAAAATTATTCATTTATATTTATCAATATTTGCAACTTATTGAACATTTCGTTGTGTAATTGATTTAGCGTTCTTGTATTATGTTTATTAAGCACATTGCCAATGTTTCAGGGTCCAAACTCTCAACACGGAAAACTCATTTACTATAATCGAACTAGTTATCTTAGAGTATACAAGTACATATTAAGCTAGTAAGGTCACGTGGCGTCAAGTTTGGCCTTTGTATTTTTAATGTTTGCAAAGTAAGCAAGACATTTCACCGAAGTTTGGACTAAAACCCGCTTGTATTTAGCTATTGGTTTAGCTTTTGTTTTAACGTACACTACCCCGTGTTTAAGTGTCAAAAAGTTCCAACCAAGAGTTGTCTCAGACTTTAGACTTATACGTTATTGTTGATTGAATTAGCATTTTACAATCTTATATAATAACGTCTAAATACATCTCCTGCACGTGTCTATTTATCAAATTAAATTGTAACATCTTTATTTAAATTGTTAAGTACAGCGATAATGTTAAATATCCGAAAGGCAAAAGCAAACGTTTTCCTGGAATATGGACTAAAACAGGCTTGCAGAGTACGAAAGCACCTGTGATGCTGATTTATTTCTTTTAAACTGAAAAAAACCACAAACAAAAGTGATTATCACGCAAGCAAGTGGTCTCACGGTACAAAATGTTGCGCCATGTGCGCTTTTCCTGGTTTTCTTGTTTTTAATGACATTAAATCAAATACCAGAATAATTAGAATTGAACATATATATATATTCTTGTTTTTAATGATCTTAAATCAAAAACCAGTATAATTAGAATTGATCAAACCATGAATTATATTTATCCAGCTTCATCCCGTTGACACATTTTATCAAAGATAAATGATAAATTGACATAATAATGTAATTATTCTTGTCGAGCCTCCTACATGTTCACAACATTCCAGGCGACCGAGTAACTACCGATTGTGTCAAGTAAAAAATAGTTCCACTTTATACAGTTTCTTTTAATACTTTCCTATTGAAAATATGAGGAAAAAAAATCGATAATGTGATATTCTTCTTCGTAAAAAATGAACAGAGAAATGCAGCAGCTAGACAAAAACTAAATTTTATTAACCTTTATGGCAACTTAAATATATTGCTTATAACAATACATGTACAACGAAATACACATCCATAATCTGGTCTTCCATCCCTTTAACAAAATCCATTTTTTGTTTTTCCATCCCTATTATCGAAAGGTGTTTTAAACCTCACTTTTTTGATAGCGTCTGTATCTAATGCTAACCACTCTGACCGAAAACCCGATTTACAAAATCGTAATCCTGCCGTAGCGAATTATTTTATTCCTATCGTAGTAAACAATTGTGAATGACAAACAAACAATCCGAAATACATATATGATTCGTTGGATGCTTTAAAAATATTTTTAAAATACTGTTAAAACCATCTAGTCAAACTTATTGTCCATAAAATCCTGAGAGAAACTAGTATCTTTCGTCTGAGAAATGACGTCAAACTAGATACCTTATACATTTCGTAATCAAGTAAATGAAAATGATAAATACGGAAAGCTGGTTCTGTAATATATTTTAAAGAAGAAACAAAGGATGATTAACAATATAACGACATAATTCATGATGCGCCCCAATAAAGTGCTAAGGTCAGATATTAGAACATGTGAATCGTCATAGTGTGCGTAGGAATACACTAATTCATGTTGACCTGATATATGACAATTTATTCGACCCTGCTTTATTTGGTCAATGTGTGCAACAGAGGCAGGATAAAATAGCATGGTAATCGTTATAGCGTGCGTAGGCATACATTTTCCTGTTGCCAGGATATAGGGACATGTATTCGACCCGGCTTTATTTGGTCAATGTTTGCAACAGAGACAGGATAAAACAAACCACCAATTCCCCTAATATCGATCGAAACATCGGCCTCCCGGTCGCTAGGCGGACATCCTATCCATTACATATTCAAAATTTGGGGATTAGTTATTTGCTTTTACTCTAAATACTGTGTTTGCAGATACACAGACACGCGCTATCGTCAGAAGAACACATTTCATAGAGTTTTAGAAATCGCCAGCTAAGCTTAGTTACTGGCTTAATAGTAATCAGCAATAATCATTTAAATGTTACCACATTAATAATAAAAAGTATAAGCCCAATTAAATTTAGTATGTTGTGTTGTTGCCTCTTAATTCGAAATTGTCTTATAAAGTATTCGAATATATATATATATTTAATTTAACTATTTTCCTGTAAGATTCCCTATATGCATATATTATTTAGTGATCAATACATATATGTGTTTATATGTGTTTTTAAGGAGTGGAATATTTCAGTTTTTCCTTTAATTTATATTTTGTTATTTCGATGGCGCTCGTTTTTGACCGTTGCTTTTCCTCTTCAAAAAAACCTTTGTTAAGAAAGTCTTAAACCTATACACAGACTACACACGATTTTTCATTGATGAGTGATAGTGTATATCGTGTTTAAATTTCGAAAATGGATACATATATGATGATTTTAGTGCTAAAACAGAAGAGAAAGTAAAGCATTGACAACGTTCGCATCACGTTTTGTAAATAAGATAAACTGTTAACTTTAAATGACACGTTGCTGTTTCATTAGTCGGCGTCTTGTACTTACAAAACTCGGGAAATCTCGCCAAAAACATTTTCTATGTAACAAAAATATAATCACATTAAATATTATCATAACTAATGACCACGCAACTCATAAAATAATAGTAAAGTATAAGTAGAAAAAAAAAGATAAAAAGTATATAAAAACGGGCATGTTGCAATTTGAATACTGTTGAAGACGTAAACAACTGTACCCGACAACTTTGACAATCAATGTTGTTCGAAAAATGAACCATTTATTCTAAAACATGTTTTATTTTCATTTATTTATCAATAATTAGGTAGTTAATACGCCGCTAAATAAGGAAAAGGAACCTTATCGTTATTTTTAATAGTATAACAATATGATGTTTTGTTTAACTTTATCATAAATTAAATACCAACCTATCGCAAATCATTTAAATACTAAAATGCATAATTATTACTAAATTTTTACAATAATAAATGCTGAAAATACAACATTTTCACGGATCGAACTTCATGAAGTGTATTATATATAGTAATTCATGTATTTAATGCTTGAGTGAAATGGAGGCTTTAGGCGTGACATTCACCGGGATAAATTGACATACATGTATTGTGTACTCCCATTGAAAGTAATCGTCAGGTGGGCTGTATCGAGGTAATGCAGTTTAATTATTCGCACCTCAAACTGTGTTCACCATAAATCACGATCGTGTGTAGCATCGCGCCTTTAATCGCATATATATATATATGTATATATATATATATATATATATATATATATATATATATATATATATATATATATATATATATATTTAATTATTTATTTAATTATTTATTTATATATATATATATATTTTTATATATATATATATATATATATAATTCAAACATATATCGCTAAACACGTTTGGAATTCAACCAAATAATATTCAACTATTCAAACGGAAACAAATCCAAGTTCTTGAAAAACGAAGATTTTATTATATTTGTTAGATTTGAAGTGTAGTTTTGTTCGCAATATGGATACAATGAAGTACGAATGGGTATCTTACCAGAAGATATATCTCGATCTATCTTTACAGAATGTGTATTCTGAACCATTGTTAGACATATTAAATGAGTTTTTATAAATGACGTGTTTTTGAATATTGTAAACGGTAATTATTATTTAAGAAATGTGTTAATTTTATCAAATTTGTGTAAATTATGCATTATTGAAACGACTGGAAGAAATACATAAACCAAATTGAAAATTATAAATCATAATTTCACATTTGTAATATGTTCTGTATTAAAGCACTGAACATTTCTTACAGTTCATATAGGTCTGGCATTCCTTCAAATGCACCGACGTCTATGGATTGGAGTTGATTTGATGATAAAAATCTGTAACAAAAACAAATCGTAATCTTAAGCAACGAACGATACCTATACTGCAACTAAATACTTTAACAAATATATTAAATAAGCTTATAATTTGTTTAACATTCGTCTGCTTTTGTATTTATATGGAAATGGATAGCAAGTGTCTATATTCAAAAACAAAATTTAGCAATATATACGAATATTTCACAATTTCAACAATAAACAGCATTATGCACATAATTTGCCAAACAATTGTGCAATCATAAGACAATTAAACAACAAGAAATAACAATCTTAAATAAATAAATTATATCAAGCATATGATTGACTAAAACATGTATACATGGACATCTGGACGGCATTTATTTCACGACAAATCATTTGTCTATTGTAACTCACAGTTCGCGTAGTTTTGCCAAGCCCCTGAACGTCGCCCAGAAAATGTTGCGTAATCGGTTGCCCCAAAGGTACCTGAAAAATATCAACCAGCGCCATGTGATAAACCATTCAAATAGCATTTTTCAACATATTTCAAATTAACCCGGTGGGAAATTAAAAGAACACCGGTAATAGATTTGATTCAGGTACCTAAAGAAATAGCAAACAACGTCTTATGATTACACATTCAAGTTACACAGGTAACACGTTTCGTACGTGCACCTTCTGGATTAAAAGAACACCAAAAGTAAACAAGTGTCATGATAATACAGTCAGCAGATGAAAACACACACAACCATTGAATGTACAAGTCTAGTTGTTAGTCAGTAGAGTGATCTCCAGCGTGCCCCTGCTAAATAAGAGGTATACCTGTCTACAAAAACATTGAATGGACAAGTCTAGATCTAAGCCAGTAAAGTGATCTTCAGCGTGCCCCTGCTAAATAATAGGTATACATGTCTACAAAAACATTGAATGGACAAGTCTAGTTGTAAGTCAGTAGTGTGATTTCCAGCGTACCCCTGGTAAAAAAGAGGTATACCTGTCTGCTGGTGTTTTTGTTAAACGCGCTACGATCGTATATTTATATATAATGATAGGATTTGTGTATAAATAAGAGAAAACCATTTACTCAAACTGAATATGTTAATTGTACCATAAATCAATTATTAATTTAACATAGGTTTGAAGAAATACCGTAAAACTGACATGTTCTCATATATATATATATATATATATATATATATATATATATATATATATATATATCATTAAAATTATTATGTTTTCTTGTCAAAATTGAATCAACGCAAACAGGTTTTATATGATACATCGATAGGTTTATGCCTGTAATGGAACATGTAATTTATTTTCTGAAATTCTATGTATTTCGAAAGTATCTCGGTGTTTAATTATAATAATCAAAAGATTGTCTAGACGCCACCCATTTTTAAATTAACAAACAAACCTTTGCGATATTTTTTCATGGTTGTGTTATTTGCATTTCAGAATAGAAAATGCACATTCCATCAATACAAATGTCTTCACATATCATGCATGATATCATTTCTAAATAATCCTTGGTCTAATGGTTGTTTCGTTATGATACGCTGTAACTATTTTGCAGTGCATAAAACATAATTATCATGTTAGTAATCATTGTACTTTCTAAAACCATACAGTCCCCATGAACCTTACTAGTGTTTACATTGAGATAACTGTCATTAATGATATTATACATGTTTTCTAAATATATATTGCAAACGCTTTGATCGATCAACAATTAATAATTATATGCACATCGTCATCAACGAGGACTTTGTTTTAACAAAATTCACTTAAAGAATAAAAAGTGTTAATTAAAAAACAAATTATAACGCAAAGTTTGCTTCGTAATCGTTTTTTGGTCAATATCTTGCAAATATAAAAACAATAATACTGTTTAAATTTTAGAAAATCTAAGGATGCGTTGGTAATTTATGTGTACATTTCTAAATATACCATTGAAGTGTAAGCACGGTAATAAATTTTGGTTTGCAGTTCTATTTTCGATTTTTCCTAATGTTTTGGTATTCTGTGTGCTGGCTACATCGATCATATGTAACCGTATAATATTGCGTTGCTTACTTCCCTTGGGTATATTTAGTGTATGTTCACATACGCATGTTAGAGACGTTTGCCGCCATTGCTATTTAGGCAATTTCTTAGACGTTTATACCGGTTTATAGCCCGCATGGTGTAAGTTTTCCACATGTTATCAATGCTATATTGCTTTTATCTTGTTAAGGCAGTAATTCTTTTGAGGTATTTTCGTTTATTCAGGTCTTTTCAGTAAATATTGTTCGTACTAAAATTACGTCGTAGCTACTCTTTCGACCATTTGAGGCTTTTTGTTAGGGTGACTTTCAAAGATTTTCTTTCGTAAGTATATAATTATTTATAACTTCGTTATATACAATATGTTTTACCCTTTTCAATCAATTAAAATATTTTTTATTATAATCCATTATTTTTAATGTTTTTTACTGAAGAACTGAACGTCTTTTTGTTTTGTTTTGCAGGCATTTACCATATAACGAATTGAATGTGAGAATAAATACTGATACCACTACATACAGTATTCTTGTTCGATCCGACCTAGTTTTATATCTGTTTTCAGAACAGAGTAGTAAAAATTGACCTAAACTTGGCTAGTAGCAGGTGGAGACGACGGGAACTGGACATCGAACTACATCCACGTTCAAAATAGTTACAATTAAGTGTCATCTGTAGTTAAACCTGGGGTAAGAAAGTTTATTGGATGTTAACACGGAGTGTTCGTCCGTTATCTACCAAAGGAACGGCTCTTTATGAAGAGATAAGTGATGACTTTATAAAGCGTTGTTCTACTTTACTGCGCAAAGTGACTGAAATTTTGGATAAAGTAAGTAGTTTAACTTATGATTGTAATGTTGGTGGAATCAATCTTATTGAAGAGCAATTACAAGAAACATATGACAGTTACATGCAAGTTAAATACGCATTTGAAGTGTACTTAAAATCTGTTATAAGTGAAGCAAGTCTTAAAGAATTATCGGCTCTCACTACAAACGCGTTGCTACAGGAAAAAGCGAAGATACATGCGCTGGAAAATATTGACGAAATTAAACAATCAATAATGACAAAAGTATGATACCAAACTCAGTTCATGGTAGTGTGAAGACACACAGTTCGAGATCCTCTAGGAGTGAACTCATTGCATTGAAACAAACAGAAGCCGAATCTGCCAAGATACAGCTGAATTATACATGTACTCAACAAGAAGCAGCAAACAGAACGCAGAATTAGAAGCGAATCTTTAAGTTCTTTCTCAGCAAAAGGCTTTCGAAACTGCGGCTGCGGAAGTAAAGGTAGTACAAGAGCAAGATATCGACGGCTCGGATGGGTCAGATGGTCATGTTGAACCAGACGTTAAATTCAAATTGCAAACTTTGCCTGTTGTAAAGCCTGACCATCTAGTGCAAGAATACATCAATAAATCCACAAACAATCCCACAGTGTCTGACAATAATATTGGAGAAAATATATGCAAATTCCTCTTTAAAAAGACTTGGCTATCTCGCGACTGACTATATTTAGTAAAAAAGCGGAGTCTTATCGATCCTGGAAAACGAGTTTCAAAAATATAATGTTCGAGATGGATACAAGCGCTTCCGAGGAAATGGATTTTGCTGCGAGGTGGTTGGGGCCAAGTTCTCGCTAGCATGCAGTAACCTTTAGATCATCGTACCGAAGAGATCCAGTCTTAGCATGCGAGGAGCTTTGGTCTAGACTTGATGAACGTTATGGAAAAGCTGAGATTGTCCACCAATCATTCACAAGGCGAATTAAATCATGCACTCGACCGACCTACACATGCTCACAAAATTGGTATGAGCTTAGTGACTTGCTGAATTAAATACTTGCTATGAAAGAAGACAAAGAAGGTTTCTCAACGGCTATATCGTTATATGATTCTTCGATTGACTTAGCACCTATACTAGCCAAGATTCCAACAAATGTTCAAGAACGGTGGGCAGCCAAGGCCAACGATTACAAGAAGAAACATATCGTTAGTTCCCTTCCATTCACTGCCTTCGTGGAATTCATAGGAGACCAGACTACTATTCGTAACGATCCATGTCTGAGAACAGCACCTACAGTGATAGAAAACAATTTGTTTAGTACAGAGACCTGATTTTTAAATGTCTGAAACCGAACCACAGTGTTCAAGAGTGTCCAAATACGGTGGCATGTTCAAATCGTAACAGCGACGGTGTAATGCATTCAGATTCGTTTTGTACATCCAAGAGAGAGAAAGGTGGAGAGACCACTCAAAGAAACAGTATGAACGATGAAAACAGTAAAGTGGGTCCACCACAAGTCACCAGCAGATTTACAAGTGTTAATGATGTAGATTAAAAATTCTGTGCAAAAATTGTTCTTGTAAATGTAATTGTTGATAGTAATCGTGTCAACAAGCTTAAATGTTATGCTAGTGTAGATGAACAGTCAAATACGACGCTGGCAAAGAATGAGTGGTTCAATAGTTTGCATGTTGATTTTCCTGGAGAAGCATTTCATGTCAATACTTGTAGTGGAATATTCGTAACAAAAGGTCGTTATTGTACAAACTTTATTGTATCTTCTGTTTCATGACATTGTTTCTTACAGCTTACCTTGTGTCATTGAATGTCCATATATACCATTTAACAAGTCTGAATTTGCACATCCAATAAATTGAGACAGATTTCTCACCTTGCAAATGTCGCCAATTCCTTGCTCCCTTATGAACCCAATGTTAATATACTTATGCTGATAGGTAGAGATGCGATTGACGTACACAAGGTGCATTGCAGATTGAAGGTCAACCAGTGACATTTCAACGTATTGGTTTCGGCTGGGTGGTTGTGGGTTAACTTTTTCTAGGTGTTGTTCATGCCTAAAGAAAGGTAAATGTCAATAAGAAAGACCCAGGTGTTGTCTAGAGGTAGGAAGTCATTGTTTAAGCCCTGTGATACAGTATTTTTTGTAGTAGACTCGTGTTTTAGTTATGATCATCTCATTTTCCAGACGGCCAATAATGAACAAACACTCTCGGTTGATGATCGAACATTTATTGACATCATGATTAAGATTATGGACACAGACAGTAGTGGTTGTTGGATTGCCCCTTTACCGTTTAGGAGTCCAAGTTAAGTTTACCAAATAATCGGCAGTTGGCCTTGAAACATGATCGGCTTCTACATGCAAGATTTACTAGGAATCCTGTAAAAAAAAAGTCTGTGTGTTGAATTCATGTCAAAGATAATTGATAACGGACATACATAAGTTGCCCCTCACTTGTCTACTGTTGAGAATTGGGAAATTCAAGAATGCTGGTACTTGCCTATCTTTGGAGTAGTTCAGCCGAAGAAGCCCAATCAAATACGTTGTGTGTTTGATTCCTCTGCAGAATTTCAAGGAACCTCTTTAAATAAAGTATTACTCAGTGGCCCTGACCTGACTAAGTTTTTGATAGGAGTTTTGATGAGATTTAGGCAAGAGCACATCCCTGTTACAGTATATATAGAGCCGATGTTCTATTGCTTTGAAGTGGATGAGCAGCACCGATATTATCTCAGGTGTTTGTGGTACAAATACAATTATCCAGATAAGGATTTGATAGATTACCGCATGCGTGTTTATGATTTGGAAATAGCTCTTCCCTGGCTGAGGTAACTTACGGCCTTCGTAAGTCTAACGTAGAATCACACCCTGATGTGCTCGACTCTGTGACTAACAACTTTTACGTCGACGATGGCTTGACGTTACAATCTTCACCAGATGACGTGGTGAACCTGGTAAAGCGTACCCAGATTGATTTGGCTAAGTGTGGTTTGCGCCTACATAAGGTGAAATTTATGAAATAAATCAGGCAATAAAACGTTGCAATTGCTTAGCTCTTATTGCTCACCCAAGCAAGTATTTTCAGAAGTTAAGGTACTTTCTTTTCAAATAGAATAATAAATGCAAACATGTTCACGTACCGGTTTATATTTATACAGAACTGCATAATATAGTTTTCAATAAGAGTATATGTTTTATGTCAAGTATATTAAGAACAAAAAGACATGACAATGATGTTATATATCCTTAAACAACGTTATGTCTTTTGTTTTTCAAATAGTTTGTTTTGACACAAATAAAATGATTGCTTAATTGATAAAAAAAGAAATAAAAAAAGTTTAGTTTCACCAAAAACAGTCAAGCTTCACTGGTCATGGCAAAACCAACGCTTTACTTCTTTATTATAGACTATTTTTTTACTATTTACTGCTTTAAACATAATAAGATACTGTTATATAAACATCTAGGTATAGACATCAGACTGCTCTCGAATTATACACACATTTGGTGAATATGGGTAATTTACTTTCATCGACAGGGTGCTTTTCAGTTTGGAAAATGAAATGCTATGGGAAAACGCTTAGTTTTACGTTTGAACGCTGGAAAATGGGCACCATACTTTTAAGAAAGTTAAAACACTGGCTAAACTATATGAATGGTCATGTGCACTTTACATGACTATATCACCGTCTTACATTCTTTGTATTTTTGGACGCTGAAAGATTAGCACATTCGGTATAAATTATGAATCAAGAACGCAACATTGGTTAAATCGCTATGTGTACAAGATGCAATAATGACTGTATGTGACTGTATGAGCTTGGAAGCTGCTTGTGTTCTCACACGAATATTTTAGTCCATGAAAGGTTAAGTTTTGCGATTTTGGAAAATAAAAATATTGGTCATGTGCATTTAAATGCAATACAACCACTAAATTCGATTACGAACCGCATGCAAGTTCCAGTATGTGTATTTACCTTCTCATTGTTCAGTCTCTAAATAACTATTCACTATTAGAAGATGTTTGCTAGGGAAAGAAAATGGCTTAAATCGATGTGTAAACCACTGAACCAATAACATAACCCATGGTAGGTGTCAGGATACAAAATACTTGACATGTCTTAGGAAACTTTTGTAGTGAACAAAAACAAAAAACAACTTAATTGGAGAATGTTACGTATTTGGAGCATATCAATTAATTACTGGTTAAGTTGAAATTAATAACTGAGTGTGGCAAAGCTCGCCAAACGTAAAAGCAACCACTAACAAAAGACAGTGACTCAAATAGTTTATAAAAAGTTAAACCTTCTTGATTAATGCCATAATACACTATAATAATCATCATATACAGAAACAACACCAGCAGCAGCACCACCATCTGCATTATAATCAGCATTATTATAACCCTTTTGGTATCGTTATCGTTCTCATCATGATCATCAATATAATCATTATAATGACCATCAACATCGTCGTCAGTATCTTCAGCATCACAATTTCCTCGGCTAGAATTGTATTATCATCATAATCGATAATAATCACCATTATCTTCATCTCCACGACAACCTGAATCATATTTATATTTTAATGTATTTATAATGTTCAATACATAAACACAAAACTTTGATCCATCACTGTCGTCATCGGAAACATCGGACTTCATCATGTTAAGCCATACCCACCAACAAAAACATAGCAACTTTTGCCACTACCACCACCACCGTCGCAACTAAAGCCACCATCGCCACTACTTCTGCCACAACCACTACCAACGCTAAGACTACCACCATTGCAACCACCGCAAACACCGCCACGATCAAAACAACCGCCACCATGCCAACACCACTCCATCCGTCGACATTATTGCCAGTACATTGTATTTTTCACCACATCCACCGCCTCTGCCGTCATCTCCAATGCCAAAGCCACCACTAACACGATACAATTATCATCATATATTTATTTGTTTAGACAATTAATACATGTATTACACACATTCGGATGGTCGAAGCAGCTCATATAATGGATTTAGTAAGGTATTCAATCCTTATTTCAAATCCAGCCGAGAATAATAGAAACAGTAACATCAACCAATAATACTTGTGTAGGTATTTTGTAGAAATCATAATTTACATATTCCTGACTACAAAAACTGGGAATTGTGAACATTGATATGCATTTTCTTATTGAGCGTGACCATTTCATTTTTCGGTTTTAATTAGAAATGATCTATTTGTTCCGTATAGCATATCTGAAAAAAAAACTCCGATAAATAATGACTAAATAGCAGTTGAAATATATTTAATAGATTAATAAATGGGTACATTGATCAGTATTCACTCGCGAGTTGGAACTGGATTTATTCTTATTAAAATAACTGGAATGTGTTAAAATAAAGACTCTGTTATCAATGCTACAGACGGTTTTTATAGATATCTGGAACAGTTAGGGAAATGTAAAGTTATTATTTAAGTTCAAACATGCCTTGTTTTATATTGCATTTGATTAAAAAAATCGAAACCGAGTCTTGTTCCACATGCCATCCCGAAATAAAAATGTACATTTTAATTTAAGCAATTTGTGTAAAAATGTGTTAGAACATATCAATATATCTAGAAATCATTACTACATGTTAATTTATATCACAAAAATTAAATAAAACAAATACAGATCCCATGTTCAGCAACTTTTGGAAAAGAAATTGAATGACGCGAAAACAGAACGAATTGGAAATATTTAGGATATTAATGTTGACACCCTAGCTTTATGTTAAATTATTTTCATTAATTGGTAAATGTTAATGTATAAGTTATTAAGGAAAAACCAGTCCCTTATTTTATTTCATGACATGATTTTTTAGTTATATAATACAGTTTGAATAATCATTACTAATGAATGATTATTGTTAAAAGAATATGACAGTTCTGTAAACGGTTTGAATAAGGAAAGCAGATATATTTTGCTATAAGGTATATTTTAATTGCTGTAATTCAGTCGTTAAAAAGAACATTGGGTGTAAATAAACCATATTAAGTAGTCACGTGTTAAAACAATGTTTGTATAATTTAGCTACATATAAACTATTGTTCATAGCTGTGTGATAAGCTTTGTATAATGCAGTTATTTAAAACGGACATATCAGTTCGTTATTCGGTCTGAAAAAGGAATACGCTAATTTTTCCTTAACACAAAATTTGCTATCAATAAATGAAACCACTAATACAATTAATGTATAATAATAAATATGTTGACATAATAACCACACGTTAACTATTGTTATGTTTTTTGGGAATGGTATATATTTAGTTGTTCGTGAATTAGGTAAATCTCCTTTCGAAATCCGGTGAACATATTGATAACAAAACCGGTTTAATTTTTCGTATAACGTTAAAATAAGCTACTGGATACCTAAGGAGTTATAAGATTTCCAAAAGCGGTAAAGACTCAATGACTGAGCATTCCGGAAACCTAAACGCTCAATCAACATAATTGTATAATCATATGTTCATCTGTATTAAAGTGTGCGAAATAAATTGATCCGAAAATGCCACATATCTTTAAAAACATATCGCAAACTTTGTTGCTCATGATATAAGGATTAATTTCGCATGTTTATGGTATTTGCCATAAAATTACGAAGCAATTGATGTCTCGTTGACTGACTTCCGAAATCTGCACTTAAAAAACAAATTAGTACCCAAATACATATATATAATAATTCAGTGTGTAAAGCTTCGTTTTAAAACAAGAATTGCTTTTTAGATTCGTTCGTATGTGTGTGTTAAAATTATTTGTTAACAGATTTCCGAATATTTTTGAACATCGTGACGTCACACGATTTTGTAAGTCTGTGTTCGATACTTGTTAAACACCATACCTGTTTATTTATGTTTGTTTGTGTGTTGGTGTTTTTTTTTTTTCATTACAAAAATGGTATGCGATATAAATATACTGGCCTAAACGTATAATTAATCCACTTGTATGTGTAAATCGTTACATTGCTTTATGGCTGCACAACATAACATTCGAACATTGATTTTAAAATATTTAAAATATAAAAACAATGTGTACAATCATATTTATCAAATCAAGGTGGTTGAAAAAGACAAACTTATGCTATAATTGCACGTGCATATATAAGTTA